>NC_077230.1:411284697-411354697 GCF_027887165.1 Monodelphis domestica | reverse complement strand
AAATTAATCTAAATTGTAAATAAAAAAGTAAGTCACAACGTTTTTTAATTTCTATGGCCCTCCTCTCTACTACATGCCATACCCATCCCTTACTTTCCTTAAAGTTAAGATTTTGCATAATCAAAATCAAGCCCTGATCCTTACTATATATCTTTATGTGTTCCTCTTTGGACTATTTAGAGAAACCTTTTCACTTCCAGGAAATTCATAATGGCCAATAGAGAGTTAAGGAATGATTTAATTAAGGTACCATGAAGATGCTTGTATCTTCATTTATCTCTCCTTACAAGCCACAACAGAAAGGAATCCTCTTTCCCAGTTTCTTTTATTCTGCCTACTCCTAACTAGTTTAGAGAAATAACCAGGATCTAGTGACTCTTAGGAAAGACTGATTGATATCTGATGCTAATGCCATACAACGCAAAGACATTAAGATGTTTGTCAACATCTGGGCGACTCACTGATTTCCTTACTTTCCATCTGGGTGTTATGACTGTCATGGAGACCTGCAGCCTTGGACCAAACTGGAAACAAAATCTGCAACCATCTGGCCACCAAGAAGGGTCTACACTCATTAACTAATTGATTAATTAATGTTTCCAAAGCCCTTGGGGATCCTTGAATGAAGTGGTCTATAGAAGTACAAAGCATTATTGTTAGAATAATCACCATTTCATTCCCCCATTCACCACTTCAGACCCTACAGAATACCCTAAAACAAATGCCACTGGGCCCTCAGGCATTGCCGTCATTTGTCAATGACATTTGTCCATGCTATGGAAGATGGTGATAACAATGCTGATCAAAAATATTCTTTAGATTGCAAAGTTCATAGCAATTTGTGTGTTTCAAATGTACGTACATACATATATTTTTTCAGATATATTAATGTAGTTAAGGAGGAGGGAAGAGAAGTCTAGGCTGGTAAGTTGGATAGCAAAACAAAAATCTTTGACTTAATAACATTCAAGACTTGGAAGGTGACAGTTCCACAGCCCTACCTTGAGTTTTGTGTTCTTCTCTTCCTCCCACATTTTAGTAAAGACATCTTTAAATTGGAGGGCATCCAAGGATGGTGACTAGCATAGTAAAAGGCTTTAAGATCATGCCCCATAAGAATCATTTGAGAAAACCAGTCATGTTTACCCTGGAAAAGACAACTTGGAGGGAGAGCTGTTTCAAGTATCTACAGGGATGTCATGTAGAAGAGGGATCGGATTTGGTCTGCTTGTCTCCAACAAGGCAAATCTAGAAGTAATAGGTGAGAATTGCAAGTTTAGTGGAAGGAAAACTTTTTCAAGTTAGAGAGGTCCAAAAATGGAATAGGTTGCCTCAGGAGGCTGTGGGCTTCTGTTTATTTGAAGTCTTCAAACCAAGACTGAAGGACCCCTTTTTGGGTAGTTTGTAAAAGGATTCTTATTCAAATATCGGTTGGAATATATGATCTCTTTTGGCTATGTATCCTCATTGCTTATCTTGTGTTAGCACAGTGCCTGGAACATAATAGGCGCTTAGTAAATGTTTCTTAACTGCTGGACTGGAGATTCTGTATCCTTTCATTCTTCATTAATGTAATAGAGTTCAAGTGGGATCTGGAGAAACTCAAATGCCAGGGATATGAAATTTAATTTAATTCACTCCAATTAATGAATATTTTCCTCTCCCACCTACCTTTCTTCATTAAAAGAGAAAAAAGAAAGTATATGCATTTTAATAGAAAATATATGTATTGAGAAAAGCAAATTCCCACACTTGCTGCATTGGGAAATTGATATCTCATTCCTTCTGCACCCTGAGTCCACCATGTCTCTGTCATGAGGTGGGTAAACAGGCTTCCTCACAAGTCATTTAGAATTATGGCTGGTGTCTGCATTGATCAAAGTTCTCAATATTTCATTGTTTATCTTTATAGTCATTGTTACTGCATACAATATTCTGCTAGTTGTGCTCCCTTCATTCTGCATCAGTTCATACAAGTCTTCCCAGGATTCTCTGAAATCATATGTGGATTTAATTTTATCAGGTTTTCTGTCATCCAGTGCAAAGATAGAATTCATTCTATCCCACTTCAGAACCATCCAAAAATCAGAATGAGGCTTGTGGATTCAGACAGTTGAATGGGACACTGTAGATAAGCTTAGAAGCATGTGTAAGCTTGAGGGGATGGTGGCAATCTTTTGTGGATATGGAGATGATGGTGGTGAGGTTAGAATGGAAGTGGGGGCCTTTTTAAGAGCCAGTAACAAAGCTCCTACCAAGAAGAGAACAGAAGAAAATGAAATACATTTGGACACAGAGAAATGAAAATGATGTGCATGTGTGTGCCTGAGCACATGCCAGTGTTTAAAAATCCCCATGGGGGTATACATTTCTGTGATTCTGTGGCATTGTGTGTGGCTGGTTGTTTAGAGAAGTTGTAAGTAGAAGTGGTAAAGGAAGACTTGCCTAGAAGATCAAAGAGTGATAAGAAATGAGCCCATCTCAACAGAGGCAAAAGAGGCGTTCTCCCTCAGCCCAAGAACCTTGCAGTCAAGGAGGACCAGAGAATTCGACTCACTTCAATCCACACGTATCTGATCATTAAGCACCTACTAGGTGCCAGGCTTTGATCCAAGTTCTAGGGATACAAGGACACATGATGAAATGGTCTCCACTCTCTCTGTTCTATTGGAGTATATAATTATTTAATGAATTTGGAATGGTGTAGACCAACGTGTATGAATCTTGAATGTTTTCAATCATTCCAAGCTCTTTAAACACCATTTGTAATTTTGTTAGATTTAAACAAAAATTGTTGATTGTGGGAATCATATCACCTTCATATAGGTGCATACATTGCATATATATTACATATATGTATATGCCCGTTTTGTGTATGTACATATATATACCTACATGCCTATAAATATAAACATGTGTGTGCATGTGCACATATGTGTGCATGTGCACATATGAATGCATATACAAATACACATATACACATACCACCCTCTAAACAGAGAGCAAAGTGGCTCAGTAGATAGAAAGCTGGGTAGGGAGTCGGGAAGACCTGAGTTCAAATCCAGCCTCAGATACTTCCTAGCTAGGTGACTCTAGGCAAGTCACTTGCCTTCTTTGCTTCAGTTGCCTCATCTGTATGATGAACTAGATAAGTCAATAACCATTCCACTACAGTGTCTTTCTCAAGAAAATGCCAAATAGGATCCTGAAGAGTTGCCACAATTGAAGCAATTGAACAGCAACAACAACAAATATGTGTGTATGCACATACCCATGCATATACCATCCCACCCTCTGGTGTCTGAAGAGCTATCCTTCGGAATACAGCATAAGCTAGAAGGAAGAAAAGCAGTTCAGCAAAATTTAGGACCACATTAATGGAGACGGCCAGTACATACGCTGGCCTCTAGCCACCGTGTCCTCCCTTTCTTTTGCTTTTCTGGTCACCAATACATAATTGCACTGGGCACTGACATGAGGGGAGAGGGGAAGGGGAGAAGAAAGCATGGAATGGGGTGGAGTGGCCAGGGGAAGAGTAGGGCAGGAAACAGTCACTGTCCACCCCTTGGCCTAAGAGTGAGGGACTAGACCAGACTGGCTATTAGGGTGGGGTGGGGGGAATAGAGGGCAAATAGCAGGATCTCCAGAGAGGAGCCTAGAAGTGTATTTGGGGTGGCCTGGCTAGGGGTGTGGTTCTAACGAGGAAGAACCAAGCCAAAGCCCCTCAGAATAATCTATAGCCCCTCTTCCTCCTTCTCCCCATCATTAGTCAATTGGAGAGTGGTGGATGCTGCCTCACTCCTGGGCACCAAGGGGTCAGATCTAGTCAGGAAATCTTCCCCTTTATTTCCTTCTGCGGAGATCCCCTGTGCATCCTTGAGTCCCAGATGTCTCTGCCAGTAATCCACTCATATAGATAGTAAGCTTCAGAGGTAGGATTAGAACCCAAGCCTCTGACTCCAGAGTCAAGAGTCATAGACTTCCAGACCTCCAGCATTGAGACAGAGAGAGATTAAGGACCTTGCCCAGGATTCCAGAGATAGTAAGCAACAGAGGTTGAATTTGAACCCTGGTACTCTGACTTGGGAGGTGGTGATCTTTCCCTGACACCACAATGAATCCCTGCCTTGAAGGTGGCTCTCTAAGTGTTCCTATGCCATGCTGCCTTTCTCTAACACATTGTTTTGAATAGATTCATAGTTTCAGACCAAGTCATTGGGTGGAAAACATTAGATATCTCAGTGTCTAGGACTTAATAAACAAACATTTGGAAGCATTTGTTTTCTTTGAAAGGCTAAATACTCTCTCCCATTCTCACTCAGATGAATAAAGTACAATTTGGAATCTTTCCTCTGGTTCCACTGATTTTTATTTTCCTATAATTTGATGCACATAGGAAACTCCCAGCACAGAAAGTCCCTCCACCAACGCAGATGGGCATCTGTTCTAATTTGTGGTCTTAGAAGAGTTGACTAGAGTCACTGAGAGCTTTTGTGACTTAATATTTGCTGATTATCTGTTCACATAGCCAATATGACAGAGGAAAGACATGATCTCAGGTCTCCCTCTCTGCTAACCTCCATCTCTTAAAACTTCCTTTAAAGCTAAACTCACGTGCCACCTTCTTCCTACAGAGGATCTTTCCTGACCATCTTGCAGTTACTGACATTACTTTGTGTTGACTTCTCTGTGCACAAGTTACTTTCCCAAGTTGAGTGGAAACTCCTTGAGGGTAGAGATTGTTTCATTTTTCCTTTTTTCCCTTAGCACCTACACACAGACTTGGCATCTAGTTTCCACATTTTTTATTTTTTATTATTATTGTTTTAAAAAACCCTTACCTTCTGTCTTGGAATCAATATTCTGTATTGGTTCCAAGGCAGAAGAGTGGTAAGGGCTAGGCAATGGGGGTTTAGTGACTTGCCCAGGGTCACACAGCTGAGTAGTGTCTGAGGTCAGATTTGAACCCAGGACCTCCTGTCTCTAGACCTGGCTCTCTATCCACTGAGCAACCCAGTCACTCCACATTTTTTAAATGAAGTTTTGAACTAGGTAATCTCTGAGTTTCCTTCTGGTTCTAAAGCTAAGGTCCCCTATAGGGACTTTGAAAAACTCTAGTGGAATTGAATTAGAATTCTCAACTCTATGGTCAATCCTCTATGAACCACTACTTCTCTTTACCCAGATGTTTCAAGGCTCCGTTTTTACTTATTTATAGGCTGGTGTGCTTTAGAAGAGCTTAGAAGGAAGCCAGAAATCCCAAGGGGTGACTCCTCCCTTAATTTCTCACTGAGGCAAGGGGACAGTATGCCCAGAGAAATGAAGAGAGTGAGCTTCCTTACCTAAGTATTCTGGGATGATGTCCAGACTGGTTGAACACAGATAATTAGTCCTGGAAACTTGGAAAAAGGCTCTACCAACCAAAGGCTTCTCCTCTAATCTGATCATCTTGGTGAATTCCTAATAATTAGAATCTGGCTGTTCTATGGATCAAAACTTTCCCCATTGAAAACTTCTCCTCTCTAAAAATATTTTAGCCCCTACTATGTAATGGTCACTGTTCAAGGAAATGAAGGAGGATACATAGAAAAAATAGCATAATAGTCCCTTCCCTCAAAAGGCTTCCATTCTACTGAAATGAAGCCTGAATTCTTTCTTAGCAGACCCCTGAACATGTCTCTCACCTTGCCTTCCTCAATAGCTATACTCCCAAATTTGCCACTATTTATTTATAGAAGTCTGAAGCCCTCTGAAACTAGTGAACCCCCAGGATGCCTGTTCAGCATCCATAGAGAGATCCCTAACTAGGGTCAGGTAGCTAGGTCTTTGTTTCAGGACCTTTATTTGATATTTGGAGTGTTCCAATAGCATCTACACTCCTTCGGTAGCTTTCAAACAATTGAGCTTGGCATTTGGTGAACAAAAATAATTAACTCAGTTAAGAAGCTACCAGACAATTTCATCACTGCAACCTAAACAAGCTCACCATTAGTCTGTCCTCACCCTGTTCCCCTTCCCACCATATACCTATTGTTAAGGAGATCTCAGTGACCTACAGATGTTCTTTAATCTATCTATACTATAATTTCCAATCCTAGGCATATTCTGGATCACTTGCTCAGGTCTCCTGAATGGAGCCACTGAATATAAAATATAATGCTAGGCTTACATACTGGCAAAGTCTGTTAATATATACCGACATGTATGTATAGGTATACAATAGTATAACTAACAGCTGGGAGTTTTGTATACATACATGCATGTACATACACATGTATTGGATTTTGACTGTACTCCATCTGGATTTTGTTTTGTTCAGTCATTTTGGTCTTGTCCCACTCTTGGTAACTCATTTGGAGTCTTTTTGGCCAAGATACTGGGATGGTTGGCCATTTCCTTCTCAAGCTCATTTTACTGATGAGGAACGGAGGCAAATAGGGTCAAGTGACTTGCCCAGAGTCACACAGCTATTAAGTGTTTGATGACAGACATGAACTCAGGAAGATGCACTTGGACTTAAAGGAGGCCATATTGAAGACAGAGAACCTGAGTTCCTGTTCCACATTCTCCACTTACCATCTGTATGATCTAAAACAAAAACACTAAAACTTTCTGGGCTTGTTATAAGGGGATGGACTTGATGGCCTCCAGGGCCTTTCCAACACTAATTATGATGTTCTGATGATGACAATAATGATAACAGTGCAAGTCCTGGCTCTCTTAGCCAGGTGACTTTGGGAAAATCATTAACCTTTCTTAGTATCTTCATACAGATCAGGATTAGGTAAATACATATGGTACAGGAGAAAGAGTGTTGGCACTAGAGTCAGAGTGCTTGAGTTCAAGCCTTCTCTTGATCATTTCTTAACTGTGTGGCATTGGTCAAGAAATTTTTTCTTCTCTTGGTTTCAGTTTCCCTATTTGCAAATAATTGGACTAGAAAATCTCTAAGTTTCCCTCCATTTCTAAATCAACGATCCACTGGATAGGGTGTTTATTTTAGTGATGAAGACAAACACTGCAAACTTGACTTATGGTTTTCCCACGATCTGGAGGCACAAGGGCCATTTAAGTCAATAATCATCTCCTTCAGCAAGTTTTTGTTCCTATAATTTCTATTTTCTTGGGTCTCTTCTCCATTTGGCCATGTTTTCAAAGGACCAATTAATAGCCTGAAGCAGGGTAAGCCTGTACCAGATGACAGTGAACTCAGATTGCCCTTGGGAAGGGCAGCCCTGGACCCAATGCCAGGAAACAAGAGTAGGAAAGGAGACTCTGAGCAGAGCTTAGAGTTGAGTTTTGGGTTTTCACAGGCATGGCTTGTGTTGTGGTTGAGTGAGGGACTCACAAGACAAAAGGAAGAAATTTTGACAATAGAAGAAAACACGAGGAAATAAAATGGTTGAGTGGATGCCAAGGTGTTCATGCCAACATCAGATGGGCAGTTTAGCATTCCCTAGGTTACAGGCACTACAGTGTCTTAAAATGAAAAATATACAGGAAATCTCTCTGTATGTATCATTCTATGTGTCTCTCATTTTTTGTCTTTTTACTTCCTATTCTCACCTCTTTATTTCTGTCTCTCTTCTTTCTGTCTTTTTTTATTTTTCTGTTCCTCTTTTTCTCTACCAGTGTCTGTCTGTTGACCTCTCCCTTTCTCTCTTCTTCTTCCTATCTCTGTTCATTCTACTTCTGTTTCTTTACTTCCATCTCTACTTTCCCCTTGTGTCTCTGTCTCTCTGCTTCTCATTCTATCTCTATTCTATCTCTCTCTGTCTCACCCCCCCCCCCAATCTTTTAACCTCACCCACTCTCTCTCTTCTTTGATACGTTGTACTTTCCTGAATGGAAAAACAATTTAATATCTCACTTCAACAGACAGTTATCAAGTGACCACTATGTGTGAGGCTCAATGCCGAAGACACAAAGATTAACCATGTCCCAGTCCCTGTCCTTGAGGACCTGAGTCTATTAGATAGGAAAACAACACCTAAACAAATGAGTTTAATACAAAATTGAATGTGATAGAGGAGGAGGGGAAGGGAAGAGGGAAAGAAAAGGTAGAAAGGAACAATTAAGATAGTGATCTAGGAAATTTTAAGAAAGGAGAGAACATTCCCAGCTAGAGGAATGGGTCAGGCTTCTTGGGGAATGTAGCACCTAAGTTGTACCTTGAAGGAGGAAAAAACCTCTACCTGATGGAGAAGAGAAATGATGGCATTCTTGAGTTGGGAAATTAACCTGCATTTATTCCTGTAGACTGAAGTTGGAAGAACAAAATTGAGCAACAGCTATGAGCAGAGATTGGCTTAAATTTCTAGTATGGAAAAATGGGGGGGATGAAATCGTGCTAGAACAGTGGGTGGGAGCCAGGATGTAAAGGACTTGAAAGGCCAGGTTGAGTTGTGGTTTTTTTAATACTGCAGGCAATGGGACACTACTGTAGATTTTGAGTAAGGAAGTAATGAAGCCACCCACACCTGGACTTTAGAGAAATTATGTGAGAGGTATAGAGAAGAGAGACTAGAGTCAGGGAGGCAGTCTAAAAAAAGAAAAGGAACAGGACCCAGGCAGTGACCTCATGCATGGAGAGAGGGGAAGATGTGAGGGACGGGAAGGCGATTGAATCAACAAGGCTTGACTACTGGTTGCATGCAGAAAGGGAAGAGTTAAGGATGACTCCAGGTTTTTTTAGCCTGTTTGACCAGTCAACCCTGTCAGTCCTGTGGTCCCAAACACCTCTAAAGAGTGAGAGAAGCTTTTCTCCTCCAAATTTGTCTCTGCCAAGCAGAGTCTGGGCAGCACTGCCATACTGTGTCTGTGCCACATGATGCCATGTTCCCTGTCTATTTGAGGCGTGGAGGACACTGAAGGCTTAGAATGTCCTGGAATCACCGCCAAGGGTGTCTTTCCTGAGCCAACAAATGAAAAATGCTTTGGTTTGTTTTTGTTGTTTCCATCTCTGGTTCCTGCCAAAAAAGTAGACTGTTCTCCTTTCTGATTTCATTATTTCCTTTCTCCTTCTATCTTTCCTTTCATCCTCTCCAATCAATCCCTTCTAATAGAATTTTCACCATGGTCAAATGGCTTCTGCCTGTTCCGTTGGGGGTGGGAGAGAAGAGGGTTGTAGAAAGAGCCTTGGAGGGCAGAGTTTGCAAAATTCAGTGAATCATCAAGCATTTATTAATCCCTACTATATGCCTTACACTGAGGATACTAATATGAATTTGAAGCAGTTCCTGCCTTCAGGGAGCTTACATTATATCAGAGAAGACAACACAGACATAGGTTGGTATTTATGAAATAAGTTTAAGAATATTTCTCAGCAAGAGGGCAAAAATAGCTAAGAGTGTCAGGAAAGGCTTTAGGTTGAAGATGATACATTTGTGGAGGGATTATTCTGTGCCAGGCTCTGGGAATACAAAGCCAAAAAGTGAAATGGCCCTTGTTCACAAGGAGTTTGCATTCAACTGAATGGACATTACTGAATGACCTAAAAAAAGACAAGTCCCTTCTCTGGGGCTCAATTCTCCACCTATTATATAAGTAATAAGAGTAATAAGTAATTATATATTATATAATTATATATTATATATTTTATATATATAATATATACACATATATATTATATAAGTAATAAGAAATAAGTAATAAAAAATAAGTAATAAGAGTAAGAGCACATGATGATCAAAGCTCTTTCCATTTCTCACAATCTGAGATTCCATTATCTCTCCCTTATTTTTTCTCCATTCCAATCTCTTTCTCTTTACCTGTCTTGCTTTTTCTTTATTCTAATCCTATAGTTGGCCAGTGCCTCCAGTCCTGTCTCCTCTAGCCTATTGCTTTGTCTCTCCCTGTCTCTCTCTCTTTCTCTGTCTATCTGTCTGTCTCTTTCTGTTTCTGTCACACACACACACACACACACACACACACACAGAGCCCTTTCTTTCTCACCATCAAGATTTTTTCCCCTCCTTTCTCCTTTTCTGGACAAGTAGGAACATGTGTTTGAAAAAGAATGAGCTCATAGAAAGGGGAATGGGGCTGGGTGGAGGGGCAGTGGGAAAGAAAATGGGAGATTCTATTTTTTAGAAGCCAGACTCCTCAGCTAAGGTATGAAAAGTACTTTATCAAAGGACTGTACTTCCCCTTCTTCTTATTTCTTCTCCTCTTCCTCTTTTAAAAAAATCTCTAACAACAATCTCCCCTTCCCTTCCCACAAGACCCAAGCTGGGTCAAGCCTATGTCATTCTGAAAACTTGCAAACTGATTGGAACCTTCCAAGAGGGTTAAGCTTTGACCCAAAATACTGTTGCTTACTAAGAAAGAAGGTTGGGATACAATCCTTCCTCTTTAGGGAAACTCCATCTAGTTTCACCTGCCTTCTTGCTAGGGAAAGTTAGGAGAGAACTTAGAGACAGAGAACCTTGAAGATCCCTGATTTCTCAGCAAGCCACTGAGAATCCTCTCGGCATCACCTAAATCAATTATTCTTTGTCTCTGATTAGAAATTATCTGGTAAGTAAATTCTTCCTTACCCTTCAATTTTGATGAAGAATAGAGTTTTGCCAGGACCTGGTGTGGTACAATTGTAAGTCGTCTGTTTTTTAGGGTCAGAGAGCCTGAATTCAAAATCTGTTTTCTGATTCTTGCCAGCTGAGTGTCTTTGTGCTAGTCCTTTAACTTCTTTGGGCCTTGGTTATTTCAAGAGGGGGATTAAATTAGACAGTTTCTAAAGATCCCTCCTATCTCTAAATCTACAATCTTTTAATTCACTACTGGTGGATAGCTCCTTCCTCGGTGTCTCCTGAGATGCTTGGGCAGAGTTCTTTCTTCAGAGGAAGAAAAATATAGGAATTAAACATTAATTGATTATGGGTTATTTATGGAAACCCAATGACAGAGACAATTTCTTCCAGAAGAAAAACACATGGAAGTCATCCAACTATTCATTGATGCCTTTGGACCTCCACGGGAAGCAGTGACTGTCTGCCTGCCTGCCTCTGATAGGCATTTCTCAGGGAGCACTACTAGGAGTTTCTCCTAGGCACAAAGAGAAGTTCAGTGATTTGTTTAATGTCACCCAGAATTGAATCAAGGACAAAGTTAGGAGAAGTGTTTGAGGGTTGTTTTTTTTTTTTATGAGCACATGGAAGAACCACACCTTATTTCTATGAAGATGATGTCCACAAAGTAGTCTGGATTTCCCTACCTCTGAGAGTACTTTATAAATATGTAAGGTGTGTTTTCTATAAATATTATGTCTATATATACATATGCATACATATGATTGTGTTTATATAAATATATTTTTATATATGTACATGTAGGATTCCTCCCTCCCAACCTAGTGGAATATAAGCTCTTTAAGGTCAGGGAGTGTTTCTTCTCTTGGGTTCCCCAATACCTACCAACAATACCATAACCAACCCTTGTTGGAATGAGTTGGGATGAATTTTTATTGGAATCTAAATAAATAAGCAATGATTTTAATGGTGAAATTGGCAGTAGGATGTTTCCTTGCTCAATATTCCAAGTGTAGACAGAAGCATGGAACTTAATATTCTCTATCCACCAACCTGCTCTGTCTGCTTGCTCTCTTTCTGGAAACTTTTCCAACTAGTTCTCTTAAAAATCTATTTATCTTAATCTCCTCTGATGCCTCAGAATGACTCCTATGAGCTGGGCTCCTCTGCCTATGGAGACTCCCAAAAGTCACCCCATTTTTTGACGCGAGGAAAGTGCGAGTCCCCACAGCTGACCTGTCAGGCCCTTGGATAGATCGAGATGTTTAGAGCTCTTGGACAGGGCAAAGTGAGGTTGTGGCAACAGAGAAGAAGACAGGAGCAAAGAATGGAGAAGGCCAGAAAAATGGGCCTTTGCATGTATGATTTCAGTTTAGCTGCTCTCCTTTCAAAGGAATTGTTTTTGTGAAATCAGATCCTCCCTGAAGCGCTGGTGAACCCCAGGATGCAGCACAGATATTAAGCAGAAGGATAGATGTCTTTGTAATAGCTCCCATCACCTCACCTGAGGGTGAGAAGCTAAAGATGCTTGTGAAGAAAACCCATTAGGAAAAACACGGGTGACTGTCTGTAACAGTCATTGTGTCGTTGAGTAGCTCTGGGCAAAGACTGATGAAGGGCAGCCGGCTTTTTATTTCCTCTGAAAGGGCTTTCAGGCTTCTGTCCCCTCCTTCCCCATTAACAGGGACAGGCTACAGATGCTGGCCATGCAAGGCCCAGATTTCTATGGGGCAGAGACAAGTCAAAAAAGGGGTAATCTGGACTTTCATGGATCTGAGTCTCAAGTGAGTCCTACATGGGCTGTTTGAAATTACCCAACGATATCCTCTTCTTTAAAGAAGGGCTGCTTTCTCAAATGGAATGTACCTCCCTTCAGTCCAATCCTCAAGGACACTCGTGGCAGCAGGATCCTGGCAGTGTAGGGTTTCATACTGGAAGGGAGCACCTTGGTCTGCACCCTTCATTTTATAGAGTATGGGATCATCAATGGAAAGCTAGAAGACACTTTCTGGATACTTGCTCTGGAGCCTGCAAACCTTTAAAGCATTTCCATACATATAATTCAGTCTAATTGGTTTCCTTGAAAAACTTGCCTATTTTATTTTATGCACTTAAAAACATTTCCCTCCTGAGAAATAGGGTACAAGACATACAATAAAATTAAGAATTGATCTAACCCTACCTCCTCAAACTGCAAAATGGAGGACTAGGTAGGTTCTGGGATTTCCTCAAGGCATCACAGCTAGAAAGTAGCAGAGTGAAAGTTTGAACTCGGATCTTCTGATTCCAAACTCAGTGTCTTTCTATTGTATCATAGTGTCCCTCTAGTCCAAGGCTCTCATTTGAGAGATTGGGAGAGTATAGATTTAGAATTGGAAAGGACCTGGGCAATCAGTCAAACCCCATCATTTTTTTTAAACCCTCACCTTCCATCTTGGAGTCAATACTGTGTATTGGCTCCAAGGCAGAAGAGTGGTAAGGGTTAGGCAATGGGGGTCAAGTGACTTGCCCAGGGTCACACAACTGGGAAGTGTCTGAGGTCAGATTTGAACCTAGGACCTCCCGTCTCTAGGCCTAGCTCTCAACACACTGAGCTACCCAGCTGCCCCCAAATCCCATCATTTTTTAAAAAAATGTAAAAACTGAGACCCCCCCAAAAGGGAGACTATATATATATATATATATATATGTATGTATATATATATATGTATGTATATAAACTTGATTAAAGTTATATAATTTGTAAATAACAAAGCCAGGATTCATACTTGGGCCTTAGAAGTCTTGAAGTTTTTCCACTGGACCATAGAACTATCGCTGGCTACCTACCCAAGCGTTGATTTCTTTCCTAGCAGTAAACCTCATCTAGGTTGTCTCCCCAAGGCTCATCATGAGCATGGTGAAAAGCACTGACTCTGGGGATATTGGAAGGTAGATGCCAGAATTTTAGGACCTTCATGGCACAAAATACTTTCTCTCACTATTTCAAGTAGCCCTTGGCAATTTCTCTTTGCATCCCTCTCCTAGTTAATGTATCCTCTGAAACTAGGCAACTTTCCGGTTCTTAAATGGACAGACTATAATCGTTGAATGTCAATATTTTGTGGGCTTAGCTCTAGCCTTCATTACACCAACATCTTCAAGCCTCCCAAACAAGCGGTCCTTGAGCCAGTTAAGTGCAGCTGCTGAATTGCTTAGGAATAGGCATTCTAAAGCAAGCTTCCCTCAACAAAAGGACACTTGGCCCAGGGCTGGCAAATACCTTTTCCAGCCTCTGTCTCTCTCTCTCTCTCTCTCTCTCTCTCTCTGCCTCTCCCTCTCTCTCCCTCTCTGCCTCTCCCTCTCTCTCCCTCTCTCTCTCTCCCTCTCTCTCCCTCTCTCTTTGTCTCTGTCTCTCCTTCTGTCTTTGTCTCTTCTCTCCTTTTTCCCTTTCTCTCTCTGTCTCTGTCTCTGTCTCCCTGTCTCTCTCTCTGTCTCTCTGTCTCTCTCTCTCTCCCTCCCTCCCTCCCTTCTTCCTTACAGAGGAGCCCATTTCTGTGTCTGCCCTTCCATTGCAAAGATGAAAATGAGAATGGGCTGGTGAGCTTAGAACACTGTTTCAACCAGCCCAAAGCCTCCATGTTTTTTTCATTTGTCATCTTCAGGATAATTATTATTTTCACTGACCACTCCATTGGGGTTATGGAGTTATAACCAAACCTCAGTGTGTGTGTGTGTGTGTGTGTGTGTGTGTGTGTGTGTGTGTGACAGACAGAAAGACAGACAGACAGAGTCAGAGACAGAGACACACACACAAAGAGCATATCATCAAAGCATCCAGAGTTCATCATAGAATCCTCTAAGTGGATCTTGTTCCATATCTGAATGGCATGGGATAAGTCACATTCGCTGATGTTTGTAAAATGCTTTAAGGTTTACAAAGCCTTTTATAGTTATTATCTCACTTGACTCTCAAAGCGACCCTGAGGAATAGGTGCTAATATTAGCCCCATTTTACAAGGGGAAAGATGCTAAGGGTCATGTAATTGAAACTCTTCATGTTTAAGGAAAGGAACTAGACTTAGAAATGGGTAGCTAAGTGACACAGTTGATAAGAGTGACAAGGCCTGGAGTCAGGAAGACATTTTCATGAGTTCAAAGCTGACCTCAGACACTTACTAACTGTGTGATCCTGGGCAAGTCACTTAACCCTGTTGGCCTCAGTTTCCTTATCTGTAAAATGAGCTGGAGAAGAAAATTGCAAACCCATTCTGGTATCTTTGCCCAAAAAAGGAGAAGTGATAGGGTCGGGATGTGAGTCCATATTATAGAGTTAACACTCCACTGTATCCTGATTTTTTTCATTGTCTCTGTATGTCTGTCTCTCTGTCTCTATCTATCCATCTCCCTCTGTCTCCATCTCTTCATCTCTTCCTATCTCTTTCTCCATCATTCTGCTTCTCTCCGGCTCTTGCTCTTTTCCTTGTGATATCCAGTTGCTAAATAATGTCACCATTCTCAGTCATCTTTCTCCATCTCCCATGAGTGACAGATACCATTGTACAAAGCCCACCAGGGCTTGACCCACATTCTGCTGGGTTTCTGACCACAGTTGGTGGCTTGTCCCTTATTCAGATCCCCCTGACCTAGATACTTATGTTCTTCCTGCTTCCCTCTCACCCTTAATAATTTACATTTAATCATGTTAAGATTTGCAGAGACCCTTCTAACTGCACACTAAATCCCTGTTTTACAAATTGCAAATGTGGAAATTGAGGCTCATATTGTCATTAAAAGTTGAAGTCATGATTTGTATGAGGAAGGGTGTTGTTTGTTTTGTGATCTATTCTGCCTGTTACTATTCTTAATATATTAACAGATTCCTTTTCTTTTCCCTCCTCTCACACCCATAAAAAAATATCCCTCATCTTGGATCAGTTGGGGAGATCCCATTGGATCAGGCAGAAGTGGTGTCCTTGGGAACAGCAGACTAGCTGGTCCTCACTCCTGGCCTTTCCCTGTAGGCGTAGCTTGTGCACGAGCCAAGATCACTTAAAGGCTTTCCCAACAATCACTATTTCATTTGGGATAAATGGGGACCACTTTGGGGGCATATCTTGCCAAGGCTCAGTTGTCAAGTACAAACAGCTCAGCTTTTACTGGGGATGTTGAACACCACACTGAACCACATACACGAGGTGAGCCTGTCCAGCAGAGAAAAGTGATAGGTTTGATCATAGCTTTGTAGTAGAAAAAATAATCCTAAGGGAGCTTTTTGGGGAAGATAACAACCATTTCTCTTAAAGATTGACCGATAGGATTCCCCAAAATATAGGATAACCTATAAAAATACTATAATATAGCAGATCAAAGGTCTAGATTACTGCATCATGGTACAGTTGATATAGACAGCTAGATTGGGAGTCAGGAAGACGGTTTCAAATCTTTCCTCTGGTACTTACAGTGTTCAAATCCTGGGCAAGTCACTTCACGTTTCTGGAACTCAGTTTCCTTATCTGTACAGAGAAAGGTTTGGACTAAATAACTTCTAAGGTCTTTCTAGCTCAAAATCTATGATTTTATGACATTCCAAAATCTCAGTTTCCTCAGTTATAAAACAAAAGGATTTGGAAATAATCATCTCCAAGAACCCTTCCAGCTATAATCCAATGATGTCAGTGAGACTCAGTTTCCTGATTAGTAAAAATAAGGGGATTATATTAGAAGGCCACCCAGATCCAAATCAACAATCTTATGACCATCCTTTAAGAAGAATTCATGAGCAATTAGAAGAGCTGGAGGAACTAAGCATCCTTAACTTGGAACAACAAAGTCTTAGAGAGGATAAGATAGTTATCTCTAAGTACTAAAAGTGCTGCCATGGGTGCAGATGAGAGATTAGGTTTGCTCTGCTTGGCCCCAGAGCATAGATTTAGAAGTAATGGATGGAAGTCACGATTTAACAAGCTTAGGACATTCTGAAAGTAGCGTGGGCTCACTCAGGAGCAAACGTTATTGGAAGTATTCAAGAGGAAGTAGGAGGGCCATTCAGGATGCTATTGAGGGGATTCTGGACCAAGGTCCAGGAGAACTCAATACCCTCTGAGGTTTCCTTTCAGCCTCCATGCTACTGTGGTCTCTCTGTCTTAAGGTTCTGAACTGGGTCACACCATAGCAGGCATATCTCAAGTTCCTCTCTCCCCCTTGGTGTTTAAAAAAAGGGAAATGGAAGCATTTGGGAAATTCTGGGTCACCTCTGCCTCGTTTCCTCATCTCTCTAATGAGAACATTCCTAAAGAATTTCCAAGGATTAGCTAGAGTTTCAGGGAATATTGAAATGTTCTGCGACTTGAGGTCAGCATTCAGACTGACTTGATCCCCAGTGGAAGAGTGATTCTCCCAGGAGGAATAGTCAATTATAATTCTTTTTAAATAGGGATGGACATAAAGGGCCTCCTGTGGTTTGAAATTAGCCTGTGAACAAAGCAGAGCCCTTTATTTGAAGATGTTGGATCTCCTTTGCAGTGTGTTAAAGAGTCCTGAATTTTGAGTCAAAAAATGTGGATTCAAATATCATTTCTGCTATTTGCCACTGGTATGACTTTGGGCAAGTGGGCAAGTCACTACCCAGTCCTGGGCTTCAGTATACCCATATGTAAAATGAGAGGATTGGACTATATGGCCTCTGAGGGTTCTCCCAGCTTTAGTTCTAAGACTATTTTCTCATTTTAATAGTATGTGTTATTTTCATAGCACTTTATTATGTTACTTAAGACTCAGAATAACCTTACTACGTAGGTATTTTATTCCTATTTTATAAATAAGCAATTGCAGACCTTGGAAGGTTAACTGACTTGTCCTGGATCTCATAACTAGTATTAGAAAATGAATCAGAATCCAGGTTTTCCAGGCTTCAATGGCAGTAATCTAGCCCCTGTGCCTACTTCCAAGAGGATGCTGATTGCAAATATGAGATAAATGTCTACTTCTGAGAAAGGTATGTTAACAGTAAAGGGCAGTCAGTAGTTGATAATGATTATTTGTTGTTTTAACATTTTTTTAATTCTGTGGACCTCTTATTTTATTTATTTTAAAATATATTTTATTTTACTAATTATTTATAATTACAAATTTCCCCATAAGTTTTCTTAAGTTATAAGATCCCCATTGTCTCTCTCCCTCCCTTCTCTCCCCCTCCAGGAGATGGTAAGCAACTTGATATGGGTTATACATGTAGATAATGGTTATTTGTTACAAAGCAGGCCTTTCTCCCATTTTACCTATGAAGAAACATGAAGAGGCCCAGAGAGGTCAGAACTCTTGCCTGTGGCCCAATGGACAGTAAATAAAAGATCCCAAATTTGAACCCAGTTTTATTTTAGGCCAGATGAAGTTCTTTCTTTCTTTCTTTCTTTCTTTCTTTCTTTCTTTCTTTCTTTCTTTCTTTCTTTCTTTCTTTCTTTCTTTCTTTCTTTCTTTCTTTCTTCTTTCTTTCTTTCTTTCTTTCTTTCTTTCTTTCTTTCTTTTCTTCTTTCCTTCTTTCCTTCTTTCTTTCTTTCTTTCTTTCTTTCTTTCTTTCTTTCTTTCTTTCTTTCTTTCTTTCTTTCTTTCTTTCTTTCTTTCTTTCTTTCTTTCTTCTTCTCTTCCTTCCTCCCTTCCCCTTCCTCCCTTCCTTCCCCTTCCTCCTTCCTCCTTCCTCCCTTCTCTTCCTTCCCTCCTTCCTTCCTTCTTCCTTCCTTCTTTCTTTCTTTCTTTCTTTCTTTCTTTCTTTCTTTCTTTCTCTTTCTTTCTTTCTTTTCTTTCTTTCTTTCTTTCTTTCTTTCTTTCTTTCTTTCTTTCTTTCTTCTTCTTTCTTTCTTTCTTTCTTTCTTTCTTTCTTTCTTTCTTTCTTTCTTTCTTTCTTTCTTTCTTTCTCTCTTTCTCTCTCTCTCTTTCTCTCTCTCTCTCTTTCTTTCTTTCTCTCTTTCTTTCTTTCTCTCTCTTCTTCTTTCTTTCTTTCTTTCTTTCTTCTTTCTTTCTTTCTTTCTTTCTTTCTTCTTCTCTTTCTTCTTTCTTTCTTTCTTTCTCTTTCTTTCTTTCTTTCTTTCTTTCTTTCTTTCTTTCTTTCTTTCTTTCTTTCTTTCTTTCTTTCTTTCTCTTTGTCCTTCCTTATTCCTTCCTTTCTTTAAAAAGAATCCTTACTTTTTGTCTTAGCAACAACTCTAAGACAGAGGGACAAGGGCTGGGAATATGAGTTTAAGTAATTTGCCTAGAATCACATGGGAAGTGTCTAAGGCTAGATTTCAATCCAGGTCTTCCCAGCTCCAGGCCTGGCACTCTATCCACTATGCCCCCCAGCTGTCCATAGTTCAAGTATTCTTTCCACTGATACATTTCTTTTCCTCTGTGTCTCCTTGCTCACAAAGGATATCCACTCTCATAAAGAAAAAAAAAAGATATTCAAAGTATCCATTTGTATTCAAAGAGCAGTATAAGACATTCCAATAAGAAGCGGATTGATTCATCTTAGCAAAAAGGAGAGGTTAATAGACTGAAGTAATATTGGGGGGAAAACCTGTTTATCAAAATCCAAGCTGTATATGAATCTGGTTGATCTTGAGGTTAGCTAATATCTATGTTAACCAGAGTTGGGTAACATATATGAAGATAGCCATATTTGCCAATATTTCTATAAAGGCACACACATGTTTCATCCATGTAGTGATTAGCACAGTGGTAGACATTCAGTAGAGGCTTAAAAAATTCTCACAAAGTGAATGATTACTGAACCTAAGAAGGTGTCTTAGTTTCCCCACTGCCACTTGTGGCATCCTCTGCTTAGGATCCCAGGATTCCTTGTTTGCCTGAATTTAGCATACTGAGAAAGGGGACCCTAAAGGAAAGGTGGCTATTTATGGTATCAGGAATGTTGAAAATGTAATCTCAGATTTAAAAAAAAACTATTAAACTAAACACACACATACACACAAACTGAACCCTTGAGCTACTAAAGTGTGAGCAATTGATAGAGAAGTGGGTCTGATGGGATCTTGACCTTTCTTTCAGCAGCTCCTTCCAAATCAGGCTGACTGAATAGCCAGAAAGCACCTATAAAATAAAAAAAAAAGTCAACAGGAATTAAAGGAGGAAGATTATTTTTAGACAAACAAAAGGTATTGGTTTTCTCCCTTTCTTATTTATTTTAACTCCTCGGCTCTGGAGAGGATTAGCTGGAAACACCTGCAAGGCCATTGGGAACACTGATAAAGGCATGTCAGGAACCAGCCTGAGGTACTCTGGGAGAAAAGAATTCTCCCATGCTAGGCAGGACCACAGATCTAAAACTGGAAGGAACCCCAGGGGTCCATTTAGTCCAACTCCTTCATTTTGCAGAGGAGGGAAATAAGCCTCAAAGAGGGGAAGGGGCTTGCTAAGGGTCACATAGGTAGCAAGTAACACAGTTGAGATTTGAGCTAAAAGTTCTTTGAGTTCCAACAGGGTACTCTCATGGCAGTATGAGACTGCTTCTTGGGTTCTAGTGGGCATTGGGATATTATAAGGCACATTTCTGAATGTATCTATGAGCCCATTCAAAACTGTTCAATTTTTAGGTAAAAAAATTCTGACAGGTGCCCAGTGAAGTTTCTTCATGAGTGTCAATAAAGATGTAGGAAAGTATTGGGTTGTCTTTTCTTTCTTCCTCTTTTTTTCCTTCTAAGAACCCTGTTATTAAGCAAGGCTATCAGGTCTCCTGGGCCACCTATCTATGGTTTCAATCACAGACAGGATGGGGCGTTACCCTATTATCCTTCGATTTACCAAGGATTAGTCCAGGCCTTGGGACTCCTTACATTGGAGCCCCTCTCTCCTCTCCCCGCCCCCAGCTCACCCCCCTTTACATCATTGCAGTTCACAGTGGGGATGGTCCTGAAGAATAATGGGAGAGGGGAAAGAAAGAAAGGGGGGGACTGACAGGGTTAAGGTTTGCCATCTTCTTTGGGGTTTAATTTTTTTAATGGATATCTTCTGTTTCCACATTAGTCTTTTTTGCTAACTCCCCTCTGCTTATCCCAGACATCACTTCCCACCCCCACCCTATACACACAGTAAATAAGCCTTCCTTGTGACAAAGAATAACTGTTAAGCAAAACCAACTAATCAGAGATCCAGCCTCATAGTATATGCGACATTCCACACCCATACCCCCCCCCCCCCATCTTTTCAACACTAGAAGTGCATTTCTTCCTCTTTTTCTTAAGCCAGAGTAACTTCCTTTTCTTGGTCTGTTCTGGCATGAATGCAATTGTTGGTTATATTCCTCCTCTTCTCCCCCTCGCCCTTCTGCTTACATCCATCATTTTTAATATGTTTCTTGTTCCCCGGAATTCCTCTTGTTAATCAATCAATTAGCAAATCTTGCCAGGCATAATGTTAGCAACAGGGGATACAAAACAAGAGAAACAATCCCTGTCCTCAATAAACTTATATTCTTTTTTATTTTTGATTTTTATTTTTCAAACATTTTTCCATGTTTACATGATTCATTTTCTTTCCCTCCTCCCTCCCTGAGTCGATAAGCAATTTCACTGGATTGTACAAATGCTATCACTTGACACCTATTTCCGTATTATTCATTTTTATCATAGAACTGAAAGCCCCAAATCATATATCCATATGGACAAGTGATAAGTCATAAGTTTTCCTTCTCAATAAACTTATATTTAACCAAAACGATGCACATTTGTAAATAAACAAATATAAGATATGAACAAAATAAATACACTGTGATCGGGGAGATGGTAGTAGTAAAGCTAAATATTAACCTCCACAATGGTGTTTGGTTTTTTAAAGAAGCTACAGCATTCCATTCCATTCATTTGCAATTGGTTTGACCATCCCCCAGTCGATGGGCACCCAACTTGGCTACCATTTGTCGGTCAATTTGGAGTCTTTTAAAAAAAAATCTTTGACCTCATTAAAGTACATGTTGTTGTATTTCCTCCATCTAAAATGTTTTCTTTCTACTCCCTTCTGATACCCAGTGACTAGTACCTATTAGGTGCTTAATAAATGCTGGTTGATTGATTGACAAGCAGCATTATATAGTGAATAGAGCTCAGATACTTACTGGCAGTATAAGTCAGTAAAGCTTTCTATTATACCCAGTCTGTTTCAGAGGAGGGCACAGAACACTGGGCATGGAGGAAGACTTGCATTCAGGTCCCAGCTCAGATCATTAACAGCCCTGTGACCTTGGATGGGCCACTTCATCTTTGTCTGACTCAATTTCCTCAAACGGACATAACAATAACCCTTACCTCCTGAGGTGTCATGAGGATAGAATGAGGTATTTGTACAGCTCTTGGCAAACCTTAAAACACTACATGAATGCTACTATTAGAATAATAATTATAATAATATATAAATAATATATAAAGTGAGAGGGTTGCACTCCGCAGAATCCAGTATCTCTTCTGGCTCTGATGCTATGAACCTGTGGTTGATTGATTAGGGCATATTTCAAGAAGGAGCAGTTTTCACTTGAATACTTCCCCCTTCCTCTTTATTGCTCCAACATGGGGCAACCGCCTTTCTTCTTCCAAAATGTGTGTGGGGGAAGGGAGGGAGGGCTTTCAGAATGCCCTCTGACTTAAGGGAAGCAGGGAGAGCGAAGAGATCCATCCCTACGCTTGTTTTTGTAACTTGGCACCTGTTCGGACTTGACTGTCATATTATGATTTTGTGGGGGGAAAGAGAAGACTAATGTAGCTTAGAGCTGGCTTAGATTGGATAATCTTGGGCAGCTAAATTTCAGGAATTAGCATAGGATACCTTGGAGAGAGAAAGGAAGGCCTAGCCAGAAGTAAATAATCTCTTCTCACCTTTTGTTAGTTATTGACACAGCCCTCCCTTCCTCAAACAGAGACCTTAGTGGCTCTACTCCCCTTCACCAATCATTGCTCTGAAGTCTACCAACTGGAAGCCAGTTCAGGGAGAGGGACTGTCACTGTGAATGTCTGGGTGAATGGTGGGGATGTTTGCTTTTGTGTGGCCCGACGGGCAGTGAGGGATTGATTCACCTCCTTTCTCTCATTCTCTCTCTCTCTTTCCCCTCCTATCCACCCAACCCAAAAGCACTTTTAAAAGAGAAGCTGTTTCCCTAGTGGCTCCATTGGGTTTTGTTCACTTGAATAGCTCTGGAGGGGTGGAGATGAGTGTGTATTTTTTGTGTATGTGTGTGTGTGTGTGTGTGTGTGTGTGTGTGTGAGAGAGAGAGAGAGAGAGAGAGAGGAGAGAGAGAGAGAGAGAGAGAGAGAGAGAGACAGAGACAGAGACAGAGACAGAGAGACAGAGACAGAGAGAGGGACAGAGACAGAGAGAGAGAGAGAGAGAGAGAGAGAGAGAGAGACAGAGAGAGACAGAGACAGAGAGAGACAGAGACAGAGAGAGAGACAGAGAGAGAGAGAGAGAGAGGAGAGAGAGAGATAGAGTAGAGAGAGAGAGAGAGAGAGAGAGAGAGGAGAGAGAGAGAGGAGAGAGAGAGAGGAGAGGAGAGAGAGAGAGAGAGAGGAGAGAGAGAGAGAGAGAGAGAGAGAGAGAGAGAGAGAGAGAGAAAGGGAGGGAGGGAGAGGAAGAGGGAGAGAGAGACAGAGACAGAGACAGAGACAGAGACAGAGAAACAAAAAGAGAGAGAGAAGTAAAAGAAAGAAGAAAAAAGAAAGAGGGTGGAATTTAACCTTCAAAATTCCTTCTTGGTTGAATATGAATTATAACCTCTCTCTCTCTGTCTCTGTCTGTCTCTGTCACTGTCTGTCTCTCTGTCTCTATCTCTCTGTCTCTCTCTGTGTGTCTCTGTTTCTGTCTCTCTGTCTGTCTCTGTCTGTCTCTGTCTCTGTCTCTCTCTTCCCAGTAGGGACCAAAATAATTGAAGAGGAGCATGAAAGATATATATATATTTTTTTTTTAATTATTATTTTCAACTGACCTGTCTTTTTCATCAAGACTTTGTGGCACATGGATAGGCAGAGAGGACTGTGTATTAAGAGGCTGGGTTGGGGAAAAGGAAGATGCCATTTCAAGGAGAAACTATAGCAGTTGGTTGTTAGCACCTGAGGCAAAGTCCCATTTGCCGTTGTTAAAGCTCTGGCAAACTACCTTCATTAACCTGTTGAAATAAGCAGAGGCTCCAGCGGTGGCATTAAAGCTCAATTTGGCCCTGAAATGGAATAGTAAGTTAGAAGTCTTCCTGCCCAGGAGAGAGATTTCACTCACCCATGGACTAGAGGCTGACAATCCTGTTTTCATTATAATCTAATTCCTGGCCTGCAACAGACACAAATGTCTTTTTAGTGCATCCAAGGCCTCACTGCTAAGTATACTGATAAAGCACTTGGTGATTTCAGATTAGGCCCTTGTGATTAGAAAGGCAGCAGGAAAGAGTGGAAAGTCATCTTTCTTTGGTGGCAGGAGGACCTGGGTTCTAATCTGGATTCTCCTATTTACTACTTGTATGACCTTAAGCAAGTCACATGGATCCCAGTTTCCTCATTTGTAAAATGTCAAGAGTTGGACAAATATTCTCCCAAGTCCCTCTAATCTGTGATCCTACCATCATGACTTATAGAGCTGAGAAATGCTTCTGTTTTTCATCAGTTGGGAATACTCCAAGTTATTTTGTTTTCAGGCCAGTAAAATCAAGAAAAAGTACTTTTGGTGAGAGGACTTGCTTGCCACACCTGGAAGGAAGAGATAGGACATCCCATACATCACACTGGAAACTGATCTCAGGGTAAAGATGTCTCTTCTTTGGGCCTCAGTTTCCACATCTGTAAAATAAGAGGATTGGACAATGTCTTAAGTGTCTTTCAAATTATCCCCTGCCATTATGATGCTTATGTTGTATAATATTAAGGCTTATCCACCATATCTAGAGCCTTTTCTAAAATGTTGCATGGATACCCACATCCTTGAATGGAATTCCTTAATAGTATTGTCCTTAAGGGTAAGATGTGGAAGGGAGAGCTTATCTAGCTAATTAGCCCCACGACTTTTTTTTAACCTTTACCTTCCATCTTGGAGTCAATACTGTGTATTGGCTCCAAGGCAGAAGAGTGGTAAGGGCTAGGCAATGGGGGTCAAGTGACTTGCCCAGGGTCACACAGCTAGGAAGTGTCTGAGGCCAGATTTGAACCTAGGACCTCCTGTCTCTAGGCCTGGCTCTCAATCCACTGAGCTACCCAGCTGCCCCCAGCCCCACTACTTTCTATTTAAATTACCTTAGGCAAATCTCTTCCAACCTTCTGTGCCTTGGTTTCCTCATCCGTAAAATGAGCAGGTTGGATTATATAGTCCCCGAGCTCTTAATGGACCCATGCTCAGGATGTATTTACTGTTTATTATGGTTATTTTTTCTTATACTTAATTGTTATTTATAGTTACTTATTGTTATCTGACTCGGATTCTCCATTCTCTACCTAAAGATTATCATAGAACCTGGGAAAATCTAAAGGGATATGGGAAAGGAGAAAATCCTTACATCAACCACCCTCACTGCCCTACAAGGGATAGAAATAGTTTAGCCTTGGGGGACCCAGGGAAACAGTTGAGGGGCTTAAATCTTTCCTACTGGCATTACCTATTCTATGGGAAATATGAGTTTATCCCCCCCCCCCCTCCCCTCCATTGGCATTTCTCATCTCTGATTGAAGGAGATTTGACAGCAACTTTCTTAAATTCAACTAAATTGAGCTCCTCTCTCATCCCTGCAGAAACCCAGACAGGGGTTCTCTGCTTTCTTTAAGACTCAGCTCATGTGCTACCTTCTTTGGACTGCCCTTCTTGGTCTTAGATGTTGGTGTTCTCTCCCATTTCAAATATCTTTAATTCGATTCTCTGTGTAAATGCTCCCAGTAGAACATAAGTGTCTGGATGACATGGGTTTTCCCCTTTTATATCTCCATTGCCAAACATGGTGCCTTACATATGGCGGGTACTTGGCAAGTGTTTATTGGAATGAATTAGATTGAATGAGGAAACAGACCTAGAGAACAAGAATCTCCTTTAGTCAAGCCATACAGGTGAATCCAAAGTATCCATAGTCTCAGGTATAAGGTCAAGGATCCCAGGTGGGCAACCCTCTGTCTCCAATCTTCCACCTGGACTTGTTCCTTTTCCTTTGGTTGCCAAGATGGCATTAGTCATTTTCATTCCAGTGTGAATGAGTTTAAGACTACCTGACCCAAGGATACTTGTATTTACATTTTAATAGGGGGCTTTGTCTAATCCAAAGGAATGAATGGCTGCCTGAAAGGTAAAAGGAATCAGCCTCAATTGAGGACTGGAAGGCAGAATTTGAAAGCCCTGAACTAAGAGAGAAGTGAAAGTAGAAGACAAGTGATGCCAAAGGCAATTTTAGGATTTATTGGATTGACTTCATTCAGTTAGCATTTATCTACATTGAAGGCTCTGCGCTACAGTATTTAAGGTACTGTCTAGAAGAACTATGAAAAGATGACTAACACTGATCATCTAGGAGAGGGGGAAAGAGACAGAGAAGATGAAGACAAATAATGACAATTCCCACCAGAGTGCTCCTGATAAACATCAAGACACTAATACAAAAGTTCAGCTTCTGGCTGGGTGGACTCAATTCAGTTTGAAATAACAAGGATTTATTAAATGCCTATTGTGCGCCAGACATTGAGTCCGGAAATAGAAAGACAGGATAATGCCCCCCAAGGAGACCCCTGGATGGGTCGCTCCTCCAATAAAGATAGAAGGCAGGTGTCCTTTAGGGAGAGGAGGCTTCCTAGTTTGGCAGGAGGCCAATTCTTGCTTTCTCAGTAAGATCAGACGTTGTTGAAATGAATGGTGTCTCCTCCACAAGCCCTCACTGGGAGCTTCCTGGGTGACTCTCGGATGCATCAGGTCAAGTTGGCTGCTGGGCCATCCCCAACTCAAGGCCTCTTTGGCAGGCGGCTTCTCTCAGGCAAATAGACATTTTGCTCAGATGAACTCAAGTCTTCCCTCCTCTCCTCTTCTTCCCACCTCCCTCCCTCCTCCTTAGCCCTTGACAGAAGCGCAAACATTCTTAAATGGGAGATAGTGGCTTCCATCCAATGGAACCTCGGCTAATCACCACACATCGTGGGAAAAGCACAAGATGAGGGCCGAGAAACAGCCCATTGTCTGGGCAAGATTAAAGCCCCAAAAGCCGTATTGTCTAGTGAGGGGATAAATCTTCCTGCTGTCACTCAAACACTGAATTACATTCCCCTTCATTTCTAAAGGGGCTTATCTGTCCTGAATAGGCTGTTGCGCCACAAGCGTAAGGGGCCGTATTAAGTGAGCTCCTGTCTTAGACACCTTCAAAAATAGATGGAAAAAACAGGAGTAGATCTGGAATAAGGAGGGAAAAAGAGAGAGAGGGAGAGAGAGAAGAAAGAAGAGGGACATGGACTTGGAAAAAGAGACATCTATTGTGGCAGATGGTTCTTGTAAGTTAGGGAAAGGGAATGGTCTGATGGGTCCTTTGGCCAACTGGTCATAGTTGAATAAATAGTATCTGGGAGTATTTTGTTTACTTGCTTGTTTGGTACTGAGAGAGAGAAAACCCTTTTCAAGGCCCAAGGCAACTTAAGAAATAATCCTAGATGTATCTAGGGTAGTGAGGAAACTCCCTAAAATCATCGAACTTTAGAATGGCAGAGCTGGAGTGGCTCTTAGAACATGGAATGTCAGAATCAGATGAGACCATAAAATCTCTGAGTGGGAAGGGAACTTAGAACACAGTTTTAGATCTGGGATGGGCAGGGAGTATAGAATATGGACCCCAAATCATCTGGAGGGGTCTTTGGAACACGGACTGTCAATGCTAGAAAGGAGTGTAGAACACAGGGAAAATGCCAGAATTGGAAGAAACCTTTAGATCAGTTATTCCCACCACCCTCATTTCATAGAGAAGGAAAAGAACATCACATGAATGAGGTCATTCTTTAAGTGAGTGACAGAGGCAGGACTAGAATGGCTGGAGAAGTCTGAATTGGAAATGGAATATGAAGCTTTAGGGTTCATCTAGTTCAACTCCCTCATTTTATAGTGAAGGAAATTAAGGTTCAAAAAGCAGAAGAAAAAAAATAAACTTTCACAGGATCAGGCAATTAATATAGTTCAAGTATAGTTGGGGCTTGAAAGCAGGTGATTTTCTATCACACCTCTTAGATGCCAGCCATCACTGGCCTGTAGTAGGGTGTCCTTCTTGTGATGACCCCATCATAAGGTTGTCAAGGGAGCTTCGTAACTCCTCCCATCTATGTAGTTCTATGCTTGCAGAGTGTTTGAATCACCTAAAGCTTGCCCATGGCCAAAGGCCAACCCAGTCTTTGTGTAGCCCATATAACAGAAGGCTGATGATGGAGGTATAGCAGAGACCACTTGGGCACCCGTAGGCAATTTCCTCCAGAGATGGAGAGGTAGAAGATTAGCCAAGAGTCTGTTAAAGGAGGGGCTGGATATTGTCCTCAGATCTGGCCATCTGAATGGGGTGCTTTTGGGTAGGCAAAATGACCCTGTATCTTTCTAACTTTGATGTGGAAGAAACATGGCCCTCCAGTTAAGGGAAGTGAGCATTCCCTTTTGTGTCTGTGAATTCTTTCTTATAGGCAATGTCCATCCACCAAGTGGATGTCCAGAGAATGGAAGGAATCCCATGGCACATGGGTTTTGTTTTTATGATAGTATTCTGTAATTGGGGATATCATGTTCATAGGAGGCTAGAGTGAGTGGAATACTAGATTTGGATCAGGAAATATTTGAGCTTGAGTGCTCCCTTGGACACTTGGTATAAGCTGTATGACCCTGGACAGATCACTTGACCTCTCTGAACCTCATTTTCTTTATATGCAATGGCTAGATGACCATTGGATTAGTATAAGTGTACATAGAGCATTGGTGTCAAGCTTAAAGAGGCATCTAGGTGGTACAGCGGATAGAGAAATGTGCAGGGAGTCAGGAAGACTTAAGTTCAAATCTGGACAATTACTAGTTGTGTGACCCTGAGCAAGTCTCTTCTTGACTCCATTTGGGGTTTTCTTGGCGGAGATACTAGAGTGGTTTGCCGTATGAGGGAACTGAAATAAACAGTGTTAAGGGTTACATCTCTAGTAAGTGTCTGAGGTCAGATTTGAACTCAGGAGGAAGAGTCTTCCTGACTCCAGGCCTGACACTCTAACCATTGCACTACTTAGCTCTCCTAGCTATTATTATTATTATTAGCTACTAAATAGAAATGGGGACTCCTAAACAGTACATAAGCATTCTGTGGTGACATCCTGACTTTGAAAACCGGATATTAACATTGTATTTTTATTTAATTTGTTTATAAATTTCACAATTATATTTTAATCTAGCTCAGGCCACACTTAGGAATTGCCTCCCCAACATTCTTTTGTAGTGGGATTTTTTTTTCAAGAATATATTGAATTAAATAGCTCTTATGGCTCCTTCTAGCTCTGAGACATGGTGTCTCTAAAATTCTGCTCTGATTTCTCCATTATTTGGTGATTCCTTGTGCATTCATCACTAGTCTCCTCAGAAAATCCAGCTTTTCCCCTTCCTCCTCATCAGAATCATTTATACCACCTACCATCTTTAAAATTTCACTCTTGAGAACTTCCCATTTAGTTCATTCTGGGCAACAACAACACTATTGGCATGAGTGTTAACACTTTAAGGGAGATACTCAGGGTATGATTATTCCCATTTTTCAGATGAGAAAACTGAAACTTGTAGAGATGAATATATTCACCCCTAATCAGAAAGCTAGTAATTTTGATCATCAGGATTTGAATTTAGGTCTTCAGACTTGGAATTTAGTATTCTCATTACTGCCCTTTGCTGGATGACTGAGTGATTCATTGAATGAATAAATCAATTCATAAATCAATGAATGAATAACTCAATAAAGTGTCTCATAGCCAGATAAAATGAAAGTTATTGGGTATAATACTATTGTTGTTAAATTAAATGCTTCTTTAACCCCCAAATTTTAAATCCAGAGATATCCGGATTTCCATGTTAGAGGAAGGAGGCTACTTAATGATCATCTATTTACTGCCTGAAGCTATGAAAATGACCAGTACCACTCACATCCTGTATAAAGCCACCAGTTATTGCCAGGGTTAGGGGCCATGAAGAGGATGTTTCCTTTGGGCCCAGTCTATTGGCTTAATTGGATACTGCTTTTAGGATTTGGTACATTTTAGAGGGGAATCGCTAAACAGGATTTTCTGCATCGTATGTGAAGTTTCCCCCTTGTCAGTGGGTTTTTAATGTGCTCTCCTACAAGCCTCTGGCTGTGCAAATACCTCCCATCTCCCCCTTTAACTTCCCAAAGCATTGCTTAAACAAGTGGGCTTACACCTTCTTACCAGATTAATTTAATTAGCTGAAAATAGAATGAAAGGCCTCGCTTGAAAACAATAGACTGGAGAGACAATCCCCTAGCTCTCTCTCCACTCTCACTCCCTAAACTGGATGGGATGGGCCAATGCAGGCTGACTTAGACGAAATTTATTTTTTTAATTTCAGGGAATAAATTTTCATCTCCTTTACTTCCCTTTTAAAAAGGGAATTAGTAGCAAAAAATATCAATCAAAATAATGATATTTTATACTTTAGCAAAAAAATGGATTTATTAGGTATTTTTGTCATCAAATATCTAGCATGTTTCAGAGGCAAGACTTGAATCTAGATCTTCCTGTTTCCAAAGCTGACTCAATCTGTTACATAACACTGTCTGCCATGATCATTGTTGTCACTATTATGATCATATATGTGTGTATGTGTGTATACATATGGATATACATAAATACACACACACACTCAATTCTCACTGCATATCACATCACCAGCTGGCCTCACCCTCCTTTGCCATTGTCCTCCTCCACTTGACATAGATGGTAGGTTGGAATTTGAGGGTGTCGTTTATTATTATTATAATCTCATTCTTATCTTTTTCAAAGGGGTCTTGGGACCATTTATATCTGGCTATTACTCTTTTCTCTTTAATTTTCAATGGGGCATTGTACCGATGGATAAATACCTGATTTTGCAGTTCACATAAAGTACTAGGTTTTAAGCTCATCTTCTGCAGGTGCACTAAAAGCCTTCTTGGTACAACTCCAAAAGAATTCAGGAAGACAAGGATGGTTCATGCACTTCGTCTATTCCCATGTGAATGTGATCTTCTCTCTTATATCTCTCAAATTTTAAAACCATAATAGCTTAGAGATTATAATCATTTGCTTTTAATTTGAATTTTTGCTGTGATTCTGGATAGGGAAATATTATTATTAATAATACTAGGTATACATGACCCTGAGAAAGTCACTTAGCCTCTCAATATCCCATGTAACTCTGAGACTATAAATTGTAGTTGAATTTTCAATCTACACCTGGGGAAGGAATGTCCACACTAGAAGTTCCCAGTACCAATAAAAATTATTGATCTAGATTTGGAAAAAATAAAAATAATTTTTAAAACTTCATTCATTTCCAATCTGATTCCCTATTTAGTGGACCCAAACTATTCATAGTTTGCCCACTGTCATGAATAAATCTGTATGACTATTGCTAACTTTATAAAAATGAATTTATTAAAGCAGATTCACCTGTCCTGAGTTTTGACAGCCTCAGTTGGCAAGCATGTTGCCAGGTTACAATCAAACAAGGGAAAATTCCCCATCAGGATCATAGCATTTACTTGTTACTGACACTTGGAGTATTTAAGAAGCAAAATATTGCCATGCTTATTTTCTTGTATGCTCTTTTAAATGTGATGTTGGGAGTGCCCAATCAACTCACACTTCACTGAAAGTAAGATGGGAAATAGCCCTCTGGGGGAGCCAAGCTATCAATCTGGGGAGGGGGGGGGGAGAAAACAATTTGGAAATCATGAGCAGCATGTCACACAATGCTTTCACAGAGAATGGAAGATGATATTCAATTAGCATGAAAACCTGTCTCTGAAATACCAGGTTGGCACCAAGAAAGAATTCTTGTATCCTGATTTCTGGGACCCTGATCAGGTTGCACGGGGGTGGGGGTGGGGGTGGGCAGAGTCAGTATGAAGGATGGAACTGTGCCCCCTTTTGCACAACTAGACCTCCCTAAAGATGATTCCATTGAACTCACACAAATTGTCCCTTGGTAATCTGCAGAGGGCTACTTTGAAATCAATTTCATTTTTAAAATAAATAAATAACCTCCACAGATTTCCAAATTCAAGGGGCCAGGACTACCCTGGGAGATTAATGTTTCAAACATTTACAATATTTAAGGGGGAAAAAAAACACCGGCAGCTTTCCATAACAAAAGGGGAAATTCACAAACAAATTGCCTTCTTCCTCGGGAAGTCTGTGCTTCTTGGCCAAAGTGCAGGTTTGCTGATAACACAGGAATAGTTTGGTCACTATTGAATTGTAACTTCCCATGGAGAAGCGGACCTATAGGGGCCATAGGGAACAACAGGGCTCTGGAACCCCCATGCCTCTAGATTGGTGCTCACCACCCGTCCTTTTAGGAGAGCAGCTAACAGTTGCATTGTGGGAAGTCAGGGGGGCAGTTTTTTAAGAAAAAGAAAAAGGAAAAAAGAAATATGCAGAGGCGACTTAATGAATATCCTTAGCAATAAGAATGCTGCCACCTTCATTTGGAATGCTCCTGGCAGTTTAATGGAAAATATTGAGAATCAAGAATTACAATTTTAATAGTGCCATTTCAGGGAATTAACAAGACATGGGGTGCAGGAAAGAGGGGTGTGTGTGTGTAACCCATAAATCTATGAACATAGATACTCCTGCATTTTTCCCACTTATTTTTATTTATTGCAGAGTTAGTTGGGTAATGTCATAAGGATTAGAGAGGAAGCAGTAATTATCTTTCAGTAAACTAAGCTTCTGACACCTTTTCCGACAGAGAAGATAAGCCCCTTGAGGACAAGGATTATTTTCACTTTTTGCTTTATGTTCTCAGCACCAAGCATTTAGGGCTTGATCACTTCAATCAGTAGGCTTTTAATGAAATCGTTGGGCTCAACAGAACTACCAAGCTTTTCACTCTGGTACTGCTGGGGACTATGAGCGGGAGCTGGGGTAGTGATGGTTAGCTTCTTTAGTAAAGTGTGGTCCCCCAGGCAGCAGGTAAGTGAGAGCCTACTTCCATTTTAACATCCAAAGGTCTAAGTCTTGGGGAATGGTCTTGTGGGAATTCTACTTCTAAAGAATCCCATCCAATCTACTGTTTCCTTCCATCATTTTATTTTATTTTATTATTTTTATAAAAACCCTTACCTTCAGTCTTGGAGCCAATTAGTTCCAAGGCAGAAGAGTGGTAAGGGCTAGGCAATGGGGGTTCAGTGACTTGCCCAGGGTCACCCAGCTGGGAAGTATCTGAGGTCAGATTTGAACCCAGGACCTCCCATCTCTAGGCCTGACTCAATCCACTGAACCACCAAGCTGCCCCTCCCCTCCACCATTTTAACTGCTACTCTCTTCACTTGCCCCTCAGTCCAGTCAGATAACTAGCACTGGATGGCTCCTGGAAAGAGTATGAAACATCCAACATCTCTGTTGATTTTAACAAAAACTGGAATCCATGTGGTGTTCTTCAGACTTGATTTCATCACAACAATCCCTAAGATAGATTCTGCAGGCATTATCTCCCTCTTAACTGAGTCCCAGTGAAGTGAAATGATTTGCCCAAACTCACACAGGAAATAAGTAATGAGGATAGGATTTGAACCTGCCTTCCTCTACCTGCAAAGCAGAAGATTTCCCCTTTTTAATCACCCTGGCTTTAAAAATGTAAAGAGCCATAGAGATCTTCTAGGGTGACATTTGCCTGATATATCAATCCTTCTTCCAACTACTAAGGATTCACCTTTCTATACTTTACTTTGAAAAGAACATGAGTTTCTTTACATAGCAATTGGTGAGGTGAACAGTACACATACAACTACTCAACTACTCTCATTATAAGAATGAGAAAACTGAGGTTTACATGGTGACTTAGCCAAGATCATAAAATTAGTAAGCATCAGAACCCCTCCTATGGTTATAGAACCAGTGTTCTCTCCTTTATACCATGGGACAGATGTGTGCTTCTTTTGGTTATCTTTGCCCCTAGAGATACTCTTTTTATTTAGAATCAAGAAAATAAAAAAGATTTTTAAAGTCCTTGCTGTTGAAAAAGGAGAAGACACTTCCTCATCTTGTTGGTTTGAATCATAAGCTACCAGGGATAGCTCCACTCACTTCCCTGAAATTCTCCCTAGAAGAATCTGAGCAGAGAGTTGGACCTGGTCAAAGAAACTGGGTTCAAATTCTAGACTCACTACTTATTACCAATGGGATTCTGGGCATTTCATCTTCCTTTCTCTGCACTTCTGGCTCTGATGATCCTATCTGTAAGATGACAGGATTTCACTCTACTATTAAAAAAAAAAAGGCTAGTATTTTTATATGCTTGGAAATTGTACAGTCTCTCCAAATATATTCTCTCTATTCTTGAAACAATTCTGCTGGTGGAGTGGATACAACAGGTGTTATTACATTATCCTCATTTACTGATGAGGAAGTGGAGACTCAGAAAAGTGAATTAACTCATCCCCAGTCACAAAACAGGATAATATATTAGGCAGAATTGGAACCCAAGACTCTCCTGACTCTGAATCCAGTGCGCTTTCTATTAGACCACACTATGCCTCGATGATTATTTAGGTCATTTCTAGCCCCAAACTCCTTGAAATTTACCCCCTGAACTGACATTTCAGCAGCTAGACAAAAGAGGATTAGAGAGGGAGACTTTGTTCTGGTGCAAGGGAGACCTACAGTCAATCAGAGAAAACAGGGACCTCTCTGGGCTGATTAGGACCAGCACTTTAGATCTGCCCATTAGAACCTCCATGGGTCTGAGCCTAGTAATCAGTGGTCTGGCTGCCTTTGGTCTTCAAGTGGTCTACTTTGTCTTCAAGTAAGGGAGGGGAGAAAGGGGGAGATAGAAAGATAGGAGAGGGACACAGAGATAGAAGAACACAGAGACAGAGTTACACACAGAAAGAGAACATGACACAGTGCACATTCACAGAGACAAGAGATGAGAGAGGCATAGAGAGAACAGAGACACTGAGACAGAGAAAGGAGAAATACATATACTAGCTATATTAAGAAATGTGAAAACAGTAGATACAGAGAGAGAGGTATGCAGAGAGAAAAAGAGACATAAAGAAGGACACATAAAGAGAGGAGAGACAGAAAAGAGATATAGAAATAGAATGAGAGAAGAAACATCGAGGAAGAAAGAAGAGCTAGATAATATATATGTGTAATTTGCATATATGCATACATTTATTATATTTAGAGAGACAGGAAAACAGTCAGAGATAAGAGATAAAGATAGTGATAGAAAGAAGAGACAAAGAAATAGAAGGATAGAGTACAGAGAAAAGAGAGAGGAAAGAGGAAAACAGAAACAGAGACAGAGATACAAAAGACAAATAGACAGCTAGTTAGACAAAGGACTAAAGAAAGGAAAAGAGACTAAATAGGAGATAGAAAGAGAAAGATAGAGACAGAGATAAATAGAGGATAGAGGAATCAAGGGACAGAGAAGAGAGAAAGAAGGAGGAAGACAGAAACAGAGACTGAAGAGAGTCAGGCAAACAGAGATAAACAGAGAAAGAAGGAGAGATTGAGAATAAGGAGAAAGAGAGAGAAAAGAGAAGAGAAAGTTACAGAGAAAGTGAGAGACAGAGAAAGAGAAAGGAGAAAAAGAAAGAGAGCTTGCTAGCTTAAGATTTCTTTAGACAGGTCACCATACTTGGTCTGGTCCCCAAAGGGTTAAAAAGCAAACTCCTGAAATGCTTTTGTTCACTGGAAATCTAATCAGATGTTAACCTACAGTCTATATCCAAGCAAGCAATCCTTTCCTTATGATGGCGATTAGAATTACACTCAGAATGAATAGGCTGAGTCGAGATTCCTATGGTAACCTTCAAAATGCATTCCTCCGGCCGGCTATGCCTACTCACAATAATTACATTCTTAACTCCTCTAACAAACAGCATGCTAATTAGCTGCTTAACCAGCCTCAGCTCATTATTACTAGAGTTGGCCTGCTTGAGAATAGTGAGCGGAGGGGAACAGACCCACTGCTTCAAACCCATCCTCTTTATCATGGGCCAGAGGAAGTTCATCAGGTTTCCTGGGGGTAGCTGGGGCCATCCAGAAACTCAGGGGAGAACAAGCAAGGCTAGAAGGATTGGGGCATCTCCAAAATCCAGCCAGCAGGTGGATTCTGCTTCTGGCTTCTTTTCACTTTTTGACTCCACCATGTCCTTTAGGCACTTGACCTTCCTCTGTTCCAGTTCTGAGAATCACATGCCTCTCTTTGGTTGGGAAGCTGCATCATGGCCAAAAGGCACGTGTACTAGGATCATAGATTTGAGCTGGGGAGGACCTGAGAGCTCATCTAGTCCCAAGCCCTCATTTGACAAAGAAGGAAACAGAGAGCCAGGGAGATAACACGACTTGCCATTCCAGCTTGCATGACTGCTTTCTGTTTTCTGAACACATTTCATCTCCTACCTCCATGGTAGGGTGCAAGGTCCACCATGCCCTCCCTCCTCAGCGCTGCTTCATAGAACCTCTTACTTCCATTAAAGCAGAACTCATTTTGTTCCCCAGCACATAAGACCTTTCCTGATCCCTCCAATTCTTAGCTTACTCTCCTTCTTGGTATTTTTTTTTATTACTTTACATATCCTTTTTACTTGTGAGTATGTTATCTCCCTCAGTAGAGGTAAACTCATTGAAGGCAGAGACTACAGTATCTTCCTCTCAGAACCTAATCCTTGAGTCCTTGGCACATAGTAGGTGTTTGATAAATGTTTTGGTCATTGTATTGACTGGGCCAAGTCGACATAGGAACAAATTATAGAATCTAGTTAATAACTCCTTATACTACAGACTCAACATCTTGCCCATGGTACCATTAGAAAGAGCCACCCATTGGCTGGAAATAATCACGTCATGTGTTAAGCCGAGAATTGGCTTCTCCCTACCCTGGGACCTCAATGGCAGTACCAGCCTCCTTGACAATACTGGACAGGTGTGTAGTACACAGTGAGGTCTCCATGCAGGTGGAGTCTCTAATGACCACAAGGTACGCAGATGCTTTTGTCCTGGCCCCATTATAGTGAAGAATAAGGGGAGAGCCTTATGTATTATCTACCTGCGTCCTGTATCGTTTCTCCTTTCAGAGTTAGTATTGAAGGAAAGTAAATTGTAAGCAAGGAGCACCTGAGAGGGCAGGTGTGGCCCCTGTTCCCAGGGTTATTGGAGTTCATCCCAGGATGCTAATGAGCTCAGGTGCACAAACTAGGTCCAAGATGATGAGATCCCATGGACTGGGGCTAAATTTTGGCTGAGGTGGTCAAATGTCATTCATGAATGTGACTTCCCAGTTCACATTATGAGGTCCCTGATGAAGAGAGTAGTTGAATTATTCTATCTCTTGAGACCTTTCTTCCCAGATTCCCACTCTCCCCACCCTTCTCACTTCCACTTCATATCTCTTGTGGTTGCTGGTGTACAACATTCCTGCTCTAGCCTCCATGACTATTCACAGGCTGCACCTATATCTGGAATGTCTTCTTTTCTCAGCTCTACCTCAGAGAGCTCTTAGCATCCCTCAGACCCCATCTACACAAGGTCTTTCCCAATTCCCCTTATTAGTATTCCTCATTCACCCTCTCAAGCCCCCAAATTATTTTCTATTTATTTTGTATTGACTTTTCAAAGTACATAGATCATAGACCTAGACCCAGAAGGGACATAAGAGGTCATGCTGCCCAACCTCTTCATGCTACGGAGGAAAAAACTAAAGCCATAACAAGGGAAATGATTTGGCCAAAGTTCATTCTCCCCCAGTAGAATGTAAGCTCCCTGAAAGGCAGAGAATGTTTCATGCCCATTTTTATATGCTAGTAGCCAGAGACTATAACTAGCTTATAAAACAGGACCTCAAATTTAACAAATTCAAGCAATTGGATTCTTGGGACTCAAGGACAACGAAGAAATGTATATGCTATGGTCCGGATGTTTATCAAATTCATTTCTATTCAACAAGCAGTTATTAAGGACCTATTGTGTGCTTGAAAGGAAATGTGGCATTGTGACCCAGAACTGGCCACAAATCCTAAATGACCAGACTACAGTCCTCCATAGCTTTGTCTTTTGTGACCCTGGGCAAACCAGTCTCTTTACTTCTCAGTACTCTAGGCAGCTTCTCTAAACATGTAATTTGTAGAGAAGGTGCTGACTGGCATTGGCAGAGGGAGTTTCCTCACCTGGGAATTCCCTAAAAGATCCAGACCTTACCCCTCTCCCTATGTAAAAGGTACAGTGCTAGACTTTGGGGAAGGGGTATATAAAGAGTAAAAATTATAAAAATTACATAGCCACAAGACTACAGAATCCCAGAATCTCAGAATGGGCAGGAGACCTTAGAAGCCAACTGGTCCAAGCCAGACCTAATCAATGATCCCCTCTACAATGTCTCTGCTGAGCAACCAGGCTTTACTTGAACATCTATAGCTAGAGAGGACCCAGGACTTCCCTAAGGCAGCCCAATGATCTTGTGGGTAGCACTAATTGCTAGGAAGCCGGTCTTTCTTTGGACAATCTGCATCCATTACTCCTGGGCAGGGAGGGAAAGCAGTATTGATAGGTAGGTATCTCCAAAATGAAAGTCCTCATAGGTTAAGTAAAAGTCTTGCTTTTCAAAGTGCTTACTCTCCTGAGTGGTGGTTGCAATAGAGTAAGGTAGTGAGCTCCCCTTCACTGGAGATCTGCAAAGAGAAATGGGATATTGGAGGTCAGATTCCTGTTGAAGTGTGGATTGGACTAGAGAGCTTCCAGGGTCCTTTCTGGGTCAATGATTCTGCCAAAACCTCCAATGACAGAGAGCTTTCTGGATCCTAGAGAAAGGGATAAGGACTAGACTGGCAATGTCATTGATACAGAGAATCTCCCAACTCTCTGCTTTTGCCATCCAGGACTTTCTCTATAACTTAGGGGCATAAAGAAGTACTTAGAGCTTAAGAGGCGGTCATAAAAGACAAGATGTGCCAGAGGGGAGATTTGAACTCAGGTTTTTTAGGCTTGGAGGATATCTTCAGTGCCAGGCAGCCTCTAAAGCACAGAGTAGGTCCTTTAATCACTGCTCAGTGGATGAAATTAAATTGTTTTAGCATCTCCTCCAACATCTACTTGGACACACAGTTAAGGAACACGAAGGGAATTGCTAAACTGAATCTTTTGCTGCCTTTCCACTTCTTCAGCAACTCAGCAAACTGACCTTGAGGGACTCTCAAGGTCACTTGGGCTGACTTCCTCCACAATGCTTGCCTTGTACTTTATCAGCCGCCTCTAATGACAAGTTCTCAATGGCTCACTGGGCTGGTGGGACCCACCCCTTCCTTAGCTAGTCTAGCTTCAGGGTTTGTACTTGGCCTTGGGGCAAGTTGGTGTCCCAGTGTTTTAAGGGCCAAAGCTAGAAGCTGGGAGGGTAGCTAGAAATGCCTGGATTTGGAACCAGAGGACCCGACCCATCTGCCCACTACCCCTGTCCCACCTCAATGGGACTTACTTTTTATTGAAGAGCTTAAGAACTTAATCTCTTTAATCTGGAAAATGAGGGGACTGGACTCCTTGAGATCCAGGTTCTCTCCCAGCTCCAATTCTGTGCTCCTGGGCAGAGTTCCCTTAGCCCAGGGCCACAGAGGATCCCAAAGAGCCCAGTGGAGCTTGGATGATTATTTCACCCAGGTGAGCTTACAGTGTTTTGAATACTTAGTGAAGGATTACCAAAGCTGGGGATTTGGAAGCCCATAGTTCCTGGGTGTCAGTCTGAAAAACTAATTCCTATGTAAATAGAACAATCCTTTAAGTATATATCATTTAATGCCCAACAGTGATACTGCAGCTCTGTTAACACAGAGAGGGGTCTCTTTGATTACCTTCTCTTTTCTCTGCCCAGCTGGGAGGTGAATCCCATTTCACTGATGGCCTGGTATAGGTGGCATATTCTCTTGGGGGATTGTGGCAATTATCAGAAAGATCCCCCATTGAATTTAAGCCCCTCGTTGTCTCCTGCTGCAGTCCAGAAAACCTTGGGGCCAACTTCCCTCCTGAATTATGCCTGCTCATGCACACACGTTAGACAATTCATAAATGTTGGTTGATTGCTGAAAAGAAGATTGGCATGAGGGTTTGGGAGCTAGCCTTAGAGTCAGGAAGTCTTGGGTTCAAATCTCCTTTGGACACCTGGTGATTAGATGACCATGAGTAAATCACTTAACCTCTAAGAACCTTAGTCAACACTTTAAAATGAAAAGAAAATATACATTTGGGGATTGGCTTTGATGGAGTCATCTCACTTTAGATTTTCCTGCCCTAGTCACAGGTTCATCCACCTCCCTGAATATCCAGATCATTGTAGAAAATTCCATAGGCTGGCATGCATATGGAATCTTAATGTTTACAAAGCACTTTATATTACCTCTTTTATTCTCAAAATAAGAGGCAACTAGGTGGTGCAGTGGATAGACCACTGGGCCTGAAGTCAGGAAGATCTGAGTTAAAATCAACCTCACACACTTATTAGATTGGTGACTCTGGTCAAGTCATTTAACTTCTGTTTGCCTTATTCCACTAGAGAAGGAAGTGGGAAACCACTCCAGTATCTTCATCAAGAAAACCTAATATGGGGTCACAAATAGTAGGGCACAATTGAACAATTCTCAAAACAAGCAGATGGAAGTGGTAGCTAAGTGTTTCAGTGGATTGAGAGCCAGGCTTAGAGACTGGAGGTTTGGGGTTCAAATTTGAACTCAGATACTTTCTAGCTGTGTGATCCTGGACAAGTCACTTATCCACTATTACCTAGCACTTACCAGCCCCTGCCTTGGAACCAGTACACAATACTGATTCTAAGATGGAAGGGAAGGGTTTAAAAAAAAAAAAGCAGATAGAGACAGAAGACAAACTTTCTACTCCGGTAACTCTTGAGAGGGAAAGAGCAAATTTGTTTGGGGATCAAAGGAAGCTTCTTGAGGGAGGTGGCATCTGAGCTGTGACTCAAAGGAATTCAAGGATTCCAACAAATGATAAAGTAATACATTCCAGACATGGCATTCAGCCTACATGGACACACAGAAGTGAGGGATTAGCAGTAGAGTTTAGGGGACAGTTACTGGACCATTAGTCTAGAAGGTACATTTTGAAGAGATCAATAATTTGAAGCCACACCATAGCAGATCTCAAGTGCCAGGCAATAGAGAATTGTCTCCCAGAACAATAGGGAATCACTGAAGGTTTTTGAGAAGGGAAATTACACAGTCAAATCTAAGCATTAAAAATATTTTAGTAGTTGGGTGATGAGTATGGAGTGGCTTGTGAGAGATGGAGGGGGGGCTACAGGTGCAAAATGCTGCATACACTGTCAGATGAGGCAGCATGATGTTTCATGGAGTCCAATTATCATGGCTACTGCAAGAGAACCCATTCTCTCTGGTGTAGACTTCTGAAGGTTCAGCCATGCTGCCCACTCCCTCTCTTCCCCTTGTTTACCCCACCTTGCAGCTGAAATCTAGCCAACATCTATGGGGGAACAACTTTCCTTTTCTCATCATTACCATCTCTCTGCAGAAATCCTAACAAGCCCTCTTCAGGGGTTGCTCTTAAGCTGCTAGTTCCTGACCTTGTTTGCCTAGATTATCCCTGCATTGCTCTCTGACCAGATGTGAAAACAATTAGACAGACCAGAATCTCATCAAGTCCAATGTCTATATTCTCAAAATTCCCTACAGACAGACCTATTGAGCAACTGAACACTATTGGACCAGGAGATGCTGCCAAATAGTAATAATAATTAATGAGTGGTGGTTGAGGATTGGCTACATCCTTGGACCAAATGCCTTTTACTCATAGTAGAACTTGAATCCGGGGTGGAGGTGAATTATCTCCCATGACAGCCCTGTGAAACAGGTACTACTTACAAGTATGATGGTCCCCTTTTTACAGATGAGGAAACAGTTTTTTAAAAAGTCCATAGGATCCTTGATTAAAACCTGGAAGGGACATTAGAGGTAATCTAGTTCAACCCCCTCATTTTACAGGTGAGGAAACTGAGGCCCAGCTTAAGGAATTTGCCCAGAATTACACAATTAGTAAGTAGCAGAGACAAGATTTGAACCCCGGACTTCCTAACCCCAAGTCTAGTGCTCTATATTTGACGGACAGTCCACTTATCAGTAGCAGAGAACTCCATTTGGAGATTAAAACAATCATTTCTTCTGGGAAAACATCAAGTTGGGATGAGAAACCAAGCAAACATTTGGGATTTAGTTAAGTTAAAAAGGAACAAATTAGAAAATCAGATTCCCAAATGCTGTTTTAGAAAGCAGAGGTCTCCAAGTATATTTCACTCATGACTTAGATGCTTCAATTGTCTGTGGAAACATTTTGTTGGGTCCAAGACTCCCCTTGTTACAAGCTGGTAATCAGTAGTGAGATTCTATCCTCATGGGCCCGATTCAATACAATCCATCTGGTTTCTGCTCTGTGAAAACCTCCATCAAGCTGGGGGAAGCCTTTTGCCTGGAGTGTGATTTATTTCACTTTGAATCCGTCTCCAGGTTCACAAACTCAGCTGGCTCGCTCCCACGGTAGGAGGAGAGCATTGCGACCTCACAGGCTGGCCAGCTTCATCTTGATTGCCATCTCCAAGTTCCCTCAGAGCACCTAGAGTCAAGCCCCGATGGTGGGATGGGATAATTCCCAGGGGTTAAGAGAGAAAGTGGATTTAGACTTGCTCTGCTTGGCCCAGAGAAAGCAGTATCAGGAGCAATAGTTGGACAGATAAAAGGTGATTTTCACTTGATGTCTGGAAAAACTGCCTAATGGTTATACTGAAAAGGGGAATGGGCATCTTCACTCATGGATTCTCTCTCACTAGAGGTGCTCAAGTACCGACTAGATGGCTATTTGTTGGGTATATTTCGTTTTGTTTCATTGGTTTGTTGTTTTCGTGTGTTTGTGTTTGTGTGTGGTCAATGGATTCTTGTTCAAGTACAATGTGGACTATGAGTGCACTGAGATCCCTTCCAACTCTGAAATTCTGGAATTCTCTGACCTCAGAGGCCATCTGGCCCTCTCCATACCAGCATCAGAGGACCTGAGTTCAAATCTTATCTCTGCCATTTATTACCTCAGTTGTATTTAGACAGGACAAAAGAAGACTAATGATGAGGGTGGGGGGAAACATTTTCTTCCAAATATGACAGCTATTGGCCTTTTTTGTTTGTTTGTTTATTTGTTTTTGCTTTGTTCTGGATGGCAAAATAAGGACAAACAGGTAGAAGTTATAAAGAAGTTTGATGTCAGGGAAAGCTCCCTATAACAACTGTAATATTTCCCAAATGGAACAGTCTGCCTCAGGGAGGTGTTGGGTTCCCCTTGGAAAGTCTTCAAGCAAAGACTGGATAACCTTGTGACCAATATGGCAGGCTGAGGGGTTAGGAGAAGGAATTTATTGAAAAACCACAAACTTGACTAAATGGCCACCAAGGTTTCTTATAACTCAGAAATTCTGTGATTCTATAGAGATGTAAGAAGAAGGAAGAGAAAATATGGAAAGAGCCACTGTCCAAAGTCAGTCCCCCTGGCTGTAGCTTCCTGTCCTCAGACAGGGCCAGTCTTTGTTCCAGAGGCAGATGCTAGATTTTTCTCAGGAATTAGCACATGGTGTATCTAGAATCATTTTTGCCAATGACTTTGGACATAGCCAGTGTAGCATAAGTGGATAGACATTGGATCTTGGATTCAGGAGGAACTTCCCTAAGTGACTTGTCTCCCTGAGGCTCAGTTTCCCCATTTGTAGAATAAGAGGATAATGACACTTCCCTCACAGGGTTGTTGTGAGGCTCAGATAAAACATTTTTTAAATTTTAAGTTGTTATTGTTCAGTTGGGTCAGACTGTGACTCCATGGACCAATATATCCATGAGATTTTCTTGGCAAGGATATTGGAATGGCTTTCCATTTCCTTCTCCAGTGGTTCCTTTTTTAAACCTTAAAGTCCATTACAAATGCTAGCTGCTGTTCTTTTCTTGTTCTCATCTTTTTCAGTGGGTTTCAGAGAGAAACAGCTCTGGAATAATTTTGTGGTTGTTCAGTCATTTCAGTTGTGTCCAAGTCTTTGTGACATCATTTGAGGTTTTCTTGGCAAAGACACTGGAACAATTTGCTATTTCCTCCTCCAGTTTACTTTACAGATGAGGAAACTGAGGCAAACAGGGTTAAATGACTTTCCCAAGGTCACATCACTAATACGTGTCTGAAGCCAGATTTGAACTCACAAAGATGAGTCTTCTAGACTTCAGGCTGGGCACTTTATCCACTGCACCACTATTTTTCTTTGATATTTAATGTTCTCTGGACCATCGCCCATGTAGATAAAATGTCTACTCTTTGTATCATCAATCATCATTACTTCTCCAGCTCAGCCTAGCTATTATGCCCAAATAAATTAGTATTAAGACAGCCCAGTACTAAAGCAAGACAGGTCTGGATATCTTCCTTCAAACTCAAACAAAAATTAGAATTTGTTTTTTGAATCTTCACAATTTGCACAGTGGCTCTTTCCTTTCCTGTCTTGTATGTGGACATCTGTGAGTGTTAAGGTCCTAGAAGTGGTTGATTCCATGACTAATCCAGAAACCTCCTGACCCTCCCTGGGTGCTTGCCTGCTTGGCCAGTATCCCAGCATCAGTGAGGCAGAATCGAACAAGAACAGGATAGACTGTTATAGGGCCTTGATCATTCGATCTATAACTGGCAAGTGTTTATTGAAATAAGAGGCAGCTGTGGCATTGCAGACAGCAAGCCAACCCTAAACCCAGGAAAGACTTGAGTCCCACACATATGAGCCTAGGCAAGTCATTTAATCTCTCAGTGGCTCCATGGAAACCCTCTAAGACTTAAAGTTACAAAGGAGGATTCTGAATGCCAGACTAAGGATTTTGTACTGTCTCCTAAAAGCAATAGGGAGCCTTGGAAAAGTTTTGAGCAGAGGAGCAACACGAATAAGATAGAGGAACAATATCCTGAGGCTATATCATAGAGTATGTAGAGAGGAATAAGGTATAAAAAAAAACAAAGAAGACAGGAAGGGGCCAGATTATGAAAAATTTTCAAAGCCAAACAGAGAATTTTATTTTATTTTTATTTTGATTGTAGAGATTTTTTTGAGTCCTTACCTTATGTCTTAGAATCAATACTATGTATTTGTCCCAAGGCAGAAGAGTGGTAAGGGCTAGGCAATGAGGGTTAAGTGACATGCTCAGGGTCACACAGCTAGGAAGTGTCTGAGGCCAGATTTGAACCAAGGACCTACTGTCTCTGGACCCAGTTCTCAATCCACGGAGCCACCTAACTTCCCCCGATTTAGTCACTCTAAAAAATATATATATACTTTAATATGGGTATATGATTTGAGGCTTGGGCTTTAAAAGATTGTTCTATAGCAAAATGAATGATATGGAAATGGGAATCAAGTGATAACATTTGTACAACCCAGTGGAATTGCTTGTTGGCTCTGGGAACAGGGAAGTAAGAGGGGAGGGAAAGAAAATAAATCATGCAAACAGGGAAAAACATTTTTAAAATAAATGAATAAAAGTTTTGAAAACAGTATATATTTTAAAATACCCCTTGCTTTCCAAGTTAGACTCAACCCTAAGTATTGGTTCCAAGGCAGAAGAGTGGTAAGGGCTAGGCAATGGGTATTAAGGGACTTGCCTAGGGTCACATAGCTAGGAAGTATCTGAAATCACATTTGAACCCAGGACCTCCTATCTCCAAACCTGGCTCTCAATCCACTGATCTAGCTAGTTACCTCCACTTAGTCTTTAAAATTGGATAAGATGGCAGCACAGACTTTGAACTATTTGTAGCAACATGACATAGCAAAAAAAAAAAACCAAAAACAAAAAAAAACTCCAGAATGAATCAAAGGAACTCATAATATTGATTTTTAATAAGAATACTACATAAGATTTTTATAGAGCTCTAAGCTTTGAAAAGTGCTTTATATAATTGCTTTATAATTTGATCTTTCCAATAACCTTGTAAGGCAGGTGCTGTTATTATACCCATTTCACAGATGAGGAACACTGAAGTTGAGAGAGATGAGTTAACTTTACCAGGGTCAAGCTAATGTCTGAGGCAGGATTTGTATAGGTTCAAATGCTTTTTCTGCTACTTTCTGAGTAAGAGTGGCCCTCAAGTCAATGTCTTTCTTGAAGTATACAGTTCTTTCATCTATAAGGGAGAGATGTCAATCATTACACAATGGACTCCACCAAGTGGTTTAAGAGAAAGGCAACGAGCCCCTGCTATTGTTCGCAGTTTGATTGAGAAATGGGCAGTGTCAGAAAATTTGAGAGGACCTGCTTTTTTCCAGAGGTTTTTGGTGCAGCTCTGTGGGCTGCCGGAAAGCAGCTAAAGATTTCCAAGCCTTTCCGGAGAGTGGTGCTGAGGTCTGAATGGGGTCCACTCTCACTCAGTCCAGACTCTGGCAGCTCTGGGGATTAGATACTCTGATCAGGCACCAAGGGACAGGCCTGTGAAAGGTTGTCAGTCTCCTTCCCCAGATGGGAGCAGCTGTGACACTGAACCAACCCTTGCTGCCTGTGGGCTGGGCCAAATATGTGCTTGGAGAGACTGTGTGTGCCCTTTACAAATATAAGTTCAGAGTTGGCTGGGAATGGGCCAAGTCCATTCCCAGATGCAGTCCCTGAGAGTCCCTGGGCTCTCCTGTAACTGCCTTCCTATTTCTGCATGTATTTATTTATATATGTATGTATATATCACATCTGTAAGGAGGGTAGAGCGAAACAGAGGGAAACCACAGAAGACAGGAAGAGATGGAGGAAAGAGAAAGAAAGGAGATGAAGACAGAAAGGAGAAAATGAATGACAGGGAAAGAAATACCAAAAAAAAAAAAGAAGAAGAAGAAGAAGAAAGGAAGGAGAGACAAAGCTGGGTAGAAATAGAGGAAAGAAAAATAAAAGAGACAAGGGGGGAGGGGGAGAGGGAGACTGGAAAAGAGAGACAGAGACAGACAGACAGAGATTGTGAGGGAAAGACTGAGAGAGAGAGAGAGAGGGGGGGGAGGGAGAAGGGAGAGTTGGCAAGAATGGAGGAGCAAGAGATTGAGCTAATGTGAGTGAAGGGGAAACAGAGATAAGATGAAGGAGAAAACCAATGAGAGGGGACAAAGTAAAGGAGAGGGAGAGACAAAGACAGAGACAGAAAGAACTGATAATATTTACCCTGGGGAAGGGAAGCTTCAAGTTGGTCTTCAAGTATTTGAAAGATTGTTGTGAAGAGGAGGGTTTGCTTTGCTCTGCTTGAAAGGCAAGAGGTAAAGGCAATGGGGAGAAGGAAGCCAGTGGAAAGAGAATTGGATCCAGGGTTTGGAGTTGGAATCACTACCATTTAATACCTGGATGATCCTGAGCAAGTCCCTTCCCCTCTCTGGACCTCAGTTTCCTCATCTATAAATGGAAAAGTTTGGGCAGATGATTTCCGAAGTTCCTTTCAATTCTAAATTTATAATCCTCTAGAGGAATGGAAAGGGAGGAGGAGGCAGAAAGAAGAGGAATGAAAAAAGGTAGGAAGGGGGAAGGGAAGGAAAAAGATGGAGAGAAGAGAGGAAGAATGGGGAGAGAGGAGGAAGTGAAGTATGGGATCAAAAGAAGGAAGGGGGAAGAAATAGAGAGAAGGCAAAGGAGGGAAAGAAAGGAGGGAGAAATGGGAGAAAAAAATGAGTAGAGAGAAGGAGGAAGGATGAGATTAAAAAGGGGGGTGGTGGAAGGTATTGGTCTCCGCCTCTGTGTCGAGATAAAGGGGGCCATGCCCCGGAAGCATCTAGGAGTGCTGTGCGAGGTTCCGAAGGCGAGCCCTGGCTGCTCCAAGCTTCCCAGCGCGCTCCTCCCTCAGGGCGCATCTCCAGGGCGCTTTGGAGGCCTTGCTGGGGCTGACCGGGGCCAGGGAAGGGGCGGGGTGATCCTGGCGGCTGGGAGAGCAGAAGAGAGGAGAGGACAGGACCGGAGGGGAGGGCAGGAGGGGGAGGGCAGGGGTGGCCGCGCCGACATGTCAATGAAGGGCCGGGCCGAGGTCAGTGCGTGGTGGCGGTGTCCAGCACCTCGCCTCCCTCTCCCCTGAGTCTTCCTTTCAGGTATCCGGCCCTTTGTCTGCTGATATAACGCTTGCCTGTCAGGCCCGCGGTCAGAGGCCTAATCTTTTTTTCTTCCCCGGCTGAAAAGGCCCCAGCATCACACCAGGGCAACACACTGGCTGCCTATTCTCTCTCCCGGCTGAACGCAATCACTGGACAACTCGGCTATAATTCACTCCCCGGCCGCGCTTTGAAAAGGTGGGCTGCCTCGGTGCTGTTAGCCCAGCGAGATAAATCACGTCCTCGAAATTAACTTCCATTGAAAGGCCGGGCAGGAAGAAAGCGGCCGGGCCAGGCGGAGCCCGAGGAGAAAAGATGGCTAAGGTTGATAAATGTCAAGGCGGACCATTTGGGGGCTGTGATTAAGATCTTATCTAGGTAGGAAGTAAATAGAAAGGACTTAATAAAACTCCGACAGGGCATCCATGCTTATGAACTTGCGAAGGTGGGGTCCTTTTCCCCCTTCTTTTTCCCGTTTTTTAAAGGGAATACCAGAAAGGTTTTGGTTGAAGGAAAAGTTGGATTCAAGGCGTCACTTAAAAGGATTAAAGAGCCCCTGGAGAAAACCAAGAGGGTTTTTGTTTGGGGGTTGGCACAAAAAAAGCAGGAGCAGAGGTTTGGAGGGGAGCAGGCTTTGTCTCCAGATTCCCTCCTAAAAATAGTATTGTTGTTGTTGTTGTTTTAATCCAGTGCTTGGGACAGATCGACTATCCCCATCTCTTCTCCCTCCCTCCCACCCCTAACCTTGTTTCTCTTTTATTTGGTCACGAACATGATTTTGCTATTGTAAAGTTTTCTTCACATAAAATGCGACCTAATCCGCCTTGGGTACCTGGCAGAATGGGGAGGGCTGCTAGCTCGTAAAAGAATCCAGCCTTACTTGGGAGGCATAAACTGCCCCTTTTATGGGGCTCGCCAAGTGGATGTGAGGACTGGGGAGGGCAGGGGGGAATCCTTTCATTCACACACATATGTATATAATACATTCATACTCATTCATTGATTCACTTGTTGCCAGTGACTTCAGCAAGGGCAAGAAACAGTTTCAAACTTAGCTAACTTGGATGTGAGAGTGAAAGCTGGTGTCTGACAGCCTTAGAGTGAATCTTTGATTATTGTTCATTAGATCCTCCCCCCAAATCCCCCCCCACACACACACACCCTCACCTCTCACCCCACCACCCAACTTCCAGCCAATTGGTACAATCATGTCTATCCCAAGTCCATTTATAACTTGAAAGGCACATAAGGTCCTTAACACAGCTGCTCTTCCGGAATAGACTTCTGTTGGTTAATGAGAATATGTACAGTTTTTATGGAGGGGCATATCCTGAGATCTATAATGAACCTAATCCAAATCTTGGGGGGGGAGGGGAGCTGGCTTGTGGGATTTCCAGAGTGCTTAGCCCTGACAATTCTTAAATTGCTCATTGCCCCATTTCCCATCCCCCCAACCTACAAGGCAGCTGGAAGAGGAGATAGCCTTATATATAAAACCAGGAAGTAGGAGAACATGGACATTCTCAGGCTCCTGAAAACTGGTTGGTTGGCCTGCCTGTCTGGAGGTTGGTCATCTGTAACTAGGTTGAATTTTGGACAGAGAATGTTTGTTTTGTCTTCCCTTGTAACTTCAGTGATTAGACACTTAGTGGGTACTTAATGAATGCTTGTTTATTTGACTGGGAGAGGGGCAGAAATTAAAAAAAATATATTTTATGTTCATTTACTGATGAAGTGGGAGTTTCACAGCAGAGAGGTTCCATTCTTATTTTGTTTTGTTTTGAATTTTGTTTTATTTTTAAGACCAATAGGGTTAAGTGATTTGCCCAAGGTCACACAGTTAGTAAGTGTCTGAGGGTGACATTCAAACTTGAATCTTCCTGTCTCCAAGCCCAGTGCTCTATTCATTGTGCCACCTAGCTGCCCTATCAAGGCTCCATTCTCAATAAATAATGTTTTTATAAGATCTAATATACTCCAAATCCATTTCTCTTCCTACTTTATCTTTCTGGCCACTTAAACACCAGCTTCTTCATCTGTAAAGTTGAGATATTAATACATTATTCCCTAGATAGAGCTTTTAGGGTGATAGTAGGCTTTGCACAGATCAGTCACTTTATTTCTTTAAATTAAACTGTAAAGAATTATAGTCACCCAGCTAGGAAACATCTGAGTCCAGAACTCAAATCATCCTGACTCCAGGCCAAATACTCTATCCACTATGCCATCTTGGTTGCCCACAACAAGAGAGATGGTATGAGAAGGGGGATGATGATACGTAGAGTGGTCCTTGGGAATTCTGAGGAGACTATAGAGACCAGAGTTCTGGAGCCCTTGATGAGATCATGGAGATAAGATGAGATGTAGTTTGATTAACATCCTTCCTGGGAATGAGAGGTAATAGAGGAGATAATGGAAGAAGGATGCTCTTAGAGTCAGGAAGACCTGAGTTCTGGTCCCTCCCTCCTACACATCCAAGGTGGTAGATCCTTGAGAAAGTCAAACTCTCAGCATCCCCAGACAACTAAGACAATGAGGTGTAGATGAATTGCTACTCTCCATTGTTGGCCAAGAGAATTTCCCCACTTATGAAATCAGAATTAGACAAAATAGCTAGACTATATATTTTGGGGCAGGTAGATGGCATAGTAGATAGAGCACTGTGTGAACTGTGTGACCCCTAACAAGTCACTTTACCCTGGTTGCCTCAGTTTCCTCATCTGTAAAATGAACTTAGAAAGAAATATCAAACCACTCTAGTGTCTTTGCCAAGAAAACCCCAAATGAGTCCATGATATGTGATGGCTAAACAACATACATTTTGCATTGAGCACCATGGAAAGAGCAATAAATTCTAAATCAAAGGACTTGGGTGCAGATCCTAACATCTCCACCATCTGTGTGACCTTGGACAAATCAGTTAAGCTCTTGAACTTTAGTTCAAATGAAGGCATTGGACTACATTAACTGGATGGTTCCTTATAGCTATAAACCCTATGGCATTGTGAGCCTTTCAAAGAAAAGTAGTGTGGACAGTGGGCTGGCTTTGGAGTCCAGAATATCTGAATTCAAGTCCTTTGTTTGGCCCATACCATCTGTGACAATGGACAATGTCCCTAGGTAGCCCTCTTAGATTTTAGGCTACCGACAAGTTTCAGAAACACACTAGTAGTTCTCTACAGTGGTGAAATTTCAGGTGCTGGTGACACCTTCCAGAAACAAATGAGCTTCCAATGAACCTGACTTTTTAAGTTAAGAGTAGCTGTAATTTGAATGAAACTAAAGGGGGAAAAAGAAATAACCCCTGCTCCCTAGGAAGGGCCCCCGATTTCTTCCCTAAGCCACCAGCCAGGTGTAATCCCACCTTAATGACTACAAGAAAACGATGGGGCCCATGGCTTCCCCATTGGAAAAAAGACTACAGTGAGGATTGCAAAGTGACAGATAAAGCAAATAAAGCCTGGCTCCTAAATAAACACAGTAGGACAGGAGAAGATGACAAATGATGGGATTGTGTCAGCTTGAAAACAGATTGGACTAATGGCACGTTGGACTTTGCTCTCTGGGGGATCAATATTCTATCAGGCAGGAGAGCCAGGGACCTTGTGAATAGCATTTATGTGGACAAAAGAGAGATCTGGCCTGATAGTCTGGGCAGACAGGGCCACGGGAGCCTGGCCTTTACTGTAAACTTTAAGTGAAGACAAGGGAGGGAGAGAGAGCGAGCTGGAACAATGGTGGAGGGCAGGGTTCAGTCATTAGGTGGGAGAGGGCACTGTAGGCATTAGCAGAGGGGAAGCAGGAGAGAAGGTTCAGCAAGGCACAGAACTTACTGGAATCCTGGTGTGGCCTCTTTTCTGAGGTTCAGGCCCATCCTGGGCTCTTTGAATTTATATGTACATTTATACATATGCCTATTTGTAAATATATGTAACTATTGCAATATAGTTTGTTTACTCTGTAATTCAGAGTGTTTTCTTTTCTTCTTTTAAAAGCATCCTTCTGAGAAGAGGTCCCCAGGCTTTGCCACACTGTTAAAGAGAGTCCAAAAGACTTTTACAAATTGGATCTAGGTCACACCGTAAACTTTCAGATCCTATTCCTATTTATGGGGCATATTAATCTTTCTGATCACATAATTCATATTCATCCTTTTCATCCATTCTTCATTCCAGTCAAACTAGCCCACTGGACAGTTCTTAAGTCAATGTTATATTCTTCACCTCATGATTGAATATAAGCTAGTAAGTATCTGAGGCCAGATTTGAACTCAGGAAAATAAATTTTCCTGACTTCAGGTTTGATATTCTATGCACTATGGCACCATCTAGCTGCTGGACTTGGAGAAATTGAGGCCCAGAGAGGTCAATAAAATAGCCTGAGGTCACACAGTAGGTCATGTTGGTTCAAGATTTCTCCTGGCTCTGTTTTCATGCTTCTTTGAATTAAAAAATAAAATATACCAACTCTCAAAAAAAAAAAAGGAGCATGCTAGCCTTCAAAAGTGACATTGATTTTAGTATTTATTTTGTAATTAACAAAAGATAAAGGTTTGAGTGAGGATGTTTGGGCCACATCCACACACAATCTAGATATTGATATAGAAATACATATAGCCCATCCATAGAGAAACATACACACACATATACAAAATTCCTGGTCTTGTTAATTACCAAGAATTAGAGAGACAGACAGACAGAGACAGAGGAATAGATGCATAATTAGAGAAATACAGAGATGATAGACAATGAGATAAAGATGAGAAAGATATCTCATAAATAGATGAGATAGGCAGATAACTAGAGCAAAGTCAAAGAGATGATGGATGGAGACAGACAGACAGATAGAGAGATAGATAGATGGATGGATGGATGGATGGATGGATGGATGGATGGATGGATGGATAGACTGACAGACAAGTAGATAGATGATAGACAAATAGACAGAAAAACAGACAGATAGATGGATAGACAGATATAGATAGACATGTATGCACACAGCTACACTCTTTATGTATATATGTGTGTGTATATAAAATTACTGGTCTTGTTATTACAAAAAGACAGATACACATATTACATATATACACTATATATACATATTACACACATATACATTCTCTATATACACATACAATATACATATACATGCATACATATGATATGTACACACATATACTCTACATACATATACCCTATATACACAGAGTGTGTGTATGTGTAATTCCTAGCCTTATTACCCAAAATTCTATATTATGCACTAATTTTCTCTTTCTCTCTCTGTTTGCCTTTTCCTCCCTGGTTCCCTCTTTCCCTTTCTCCCTTCCTCCCTCTTGTTGTCTCTGTCTCTCTCTTTCTCTCTCTGTCTCTGTCTCAGTCTCTCTTTTTCTTTTTGATTCTGTGTCTCTATCTCTCTGTGCCTCTATCTGCCTTCCTCCCTCTCTATTCTCTCTCTCTCTCTCTCTCTCTCTCTCTCTCTCTCTCTCTCTCAGCACACATATAAGCACATTGATATATATATATATATATATACATGCCAACATTATAATAATAAACTCTCTGAAATGTGTAGTGTCCCTAAATTCTACTTACGGACCTTTCCTTTTAAACTGAGAGTTTGATGCTATTGGGGGATCATGAATGCTTTCTTCTCTTTGGACTGTCTCTCGTTTGCCTAATGCAATCCCATTTTTTTTTTTGCCCCTCCCCACTTCTTCTGGATGACCACATGCAGAGCTCTCATGCTGCTGCTGTGGTTCTAGGCTTTGCCCTTCCTTCCTTCTTTTTATGAGGCAGCCACTTCCCCATGGCTGATGAGGATCATGCAGGGGACAAATGGCACCTAGGGTGGAGGGCATATCAGTGTGTCAGTAACACTCTGGTCACAGGACTCCTGGGCTTCATAGAATCATCAATGAAGAGCTAGAAGAGGTCATTGCATCCCATTTATTTACAGTTTGGGAAACTGAGGATGGAGAAGGAGCCATGACTTGCCCAGGACCTCATGGCTACTAAGTGCCTAAGGTGAGATTTGGTGGAAAATAGGTTCAGTGAGGAAGGAGTGGGTGGAAATAATGTGAATACCCGTGAATTTAGAGTGTTTTAAGGTTTGCAATGTATTTTTCAATGAATTAGCCCACTTGAGTCTCAGAGTAACTTCAAGAGATAGGATCTACAGATATCCCCATTTTAGAAGTAGAGAAACTGACTCCTAGAGGAATGAAGTGACTTGCCTATTACCTATACTTTGTCTGACCTTTCTGGACCTCATCTGTAAAATGAAATGACCTCTCTTTTAGAGGATGATTTTGAGCATTGGCTGTCCTAAAATCTAGAGCTTGTCCTGAAATCAAGAGTCTAGATTCAAATGCTTGCTCTTCCACTTTCTATCTTTGTGGTCTTGGAAAGTTACTTAATCTCTGGGCCTCAGTTTCCTCATCTGTACTCCCCCCACCGCCAGACCTTCCTCATTGTAGATCTATGATCATTTAGGGAGCGATCTGAACTCAATTGTTCCCGACACAGTTCAGCCTGCAATCCAGTAGAATGTCTCACTTTCTGCCAAGCCTTTGCCTCTTCTATCCATTTTTGAAGTGTTGACCAGCCATTGACTATGCCTCCCTCCCTTCCTCCACCTCCCTACTCCCCACGTCTATATTCCCTGAAGCTAGAAACATTTTCTGGACTCTCCTCTGTTCTCTTCTCCTCCTTGGATCTGTTCAGTGACTTAGACTCAGTGCCAAGTGAATATTGCCTATGGTCGTCTGTGAGACTTTATCTCCTGGAATTGAAAAAGAAAAAAAAAAGATTATTTCTTTAAGATTAAATCTTACACCAATCCATAGTAACCAGGCACTCTCTACTGGTGCGTTTTCGAAATAAAAATATCAACACGGTAATGGAATACAATAGATGGGGTACCATTAATCTTGGCCAAAGAAGGAGGGGGAAAAACCCAGACTAGAATTCTGGACTATCTATTTCAAGGGGGGATTAAGTGATCAGGGACACCTTCCAGGGGGAGAGTATAGAGGGTGGGTTTGAAGTGCCCCATTCTGTAGTCAGTGGAGACCTGCCCTAGCTGAAATATACACTCTGGGTAATTCAAGTTGGTTCACAGGCCCCAGTGGACAAGTGGACAGGTAGAGCCCAGATGCCTGCTTCAGTATATTGATTCAGCATTAAAGCCTTTTCAGGGAGAAGGGGAGGGAGGCTGAGAAAAATGTTTGTGAGCCCTCTCTGGTTTTCTGCTGTGACTTTTCCCAACCCTTCAAGTCCCCCTGATAAACCAGCTGGAAGCTTAAGCAGGGCTGGGGGCAGGAGGTCCAAAGAGTGAAAGGCTTCTGAGAGGTGATTGTGAATCCTGCATGGAGCTAGATTGCCAAGAAGACTTGAAGGCAACCTTTCTGCAGAAATCAGGGAAATAAGATGCAAAGTGTCCACGGGGGGAGAACAGGAAAATAAAGCCAGGAGAAGAATAACACTCGGTAAACAACTTATCAAATACAGCTTTGGGGGAAAAGTGGGTGATTTCCATTTAAATTAAGTGGCCCGAGTTTTTCCTAAGAGGAGTTGGGTGAATGGTTAGGCTCTGCAGACCTTAAAGGCAATTTCCATTTAATCCAACAAAAGTGTATTTAAGTTCCTACTATGTGCAAGGGTCCTTGCTAAGTGCTGGGAAGAAAATGATAAAGGATTCCATTCATTAAAAAAATAATTTTTTTATTATGAGTCTATAAAGTCACTGAATTTTAGAGTTGAGAGGGATTAAGTGGCAGATAATCTGACCTTTATACTTCAGAGTTGGTTCAAAGTACTATATCACACTTGATGCCAGGATAGAGATACAAACACAATGGCCCCCTGCCTTCAAATAGCTTACATTCAGAGGGCCACACATTTATACATGGAAGGGTCCTGTGAAGTCAAATCCAACCACCTGATTTTACAGATAAGAAAACTGAGGCCTGAGTAACTTCTCTCTCTCTCTCCTCTCTCTCTCTCTCTCTCTCTCTCTCTCTCTCTCTCTCTCTCTCTCTCTCTCTCTCTCTCTCTCTCTCTCTCTCTCTCTCTCTCTCTCTCTCTCTCTCTCTCTCTCTCTCTCTCTCCTCTCTCTCTCTCTCTCTCTCTCTCTCCTCTTTCTCCCTCTCTCTCTGTCTCTCTGTCTCTGTCTGTTGGTCTGTCTGTCTCTTCCCCCTCTCCTTTCTCTCTCTCTCCTCTCTTTCTCTCTCTCTCTGTGTCTCTCCCTTCCTCTCTCTCCCCCTCTGTCTCTCTGTTTCTATCTGTCCCTTCTTCCCTCCCTCCCCCCTCCCTCCTCTCTTTCTTTCTCCATCTCCTCCTCTCTCTCTGTCTCTGTCTGTCTGTCTGTCTGTCTGTCTGTCTTTCTCTTTCTCCCTCTCCATATATAGGGTTATTGTGAGCTCTATTGAGATGATGAATGTAGGACCCTTTGCAAAATTTAAAGTGCCCTATAAATAAACCACATGTGTATATATTTACACATACATGTGCACACACACAATCATATATGTAGTGCAGGATCTACATTGTGCAATGTCAATAGGCATGTACACCTAGTTCATACATGCCCTGTATATACAACATGCATGCATGCATGTACACCGTGGTATAGACCAACCATACAGTGCATATCTACATGTATGTACATGCATGTGTGTCACATGCCCGAGACCTCTTTAGAAACATTCCCTGCTTGGCATGGCTGGCTAGCTCTTCTCCCATCACTGCCATTCCATCTCTCCCAGCTAGGCCTTTTCCCAGCTGCCGTTGCATGTCAGGAATTCTGCCCGCCTCTTCCAGTGGCTCTTTTCTTTCCAAGCACTGCCCAGGTGCCACCTCCGTGTCCACCAGAGCCTTCCTGGTTCTGTCTCACAACTTTATCACCTCCAGCACAGATCTCCTCTCTGAACGCCTGGTCCATTCCGGCGGCTCTTCCTGCCTTTGTTCTAGTCCGTCGGCCTCCCTCCGCCGGAGCGCCTCGGGATGGTGACGTCAGGCTCTAAAGGAGGTGGTGCCAGCGGGGAGCAGCCTCTCCGCCCACCCCCCGAGAATACTCTGTCAGGGTCCGCGGAGGCAAACACGCCACCTACCCTCCGGCCCCCGTGACTTCCCCAGAGCTCCTGGAACACAGGGACTGACCCACGGCGGCCTCCCCATTCCCGGGGCCTCGCACCCGCTAGGAATCCAAAACAAGCATTTGTCCAACTGAATTGAGTGTCTGTAAGCATCCCTCTGCCGTGGAATCCAGGTAACCCGGTAGAGCAATTCCACAACAGAGAGAAAAAGCAGCCCTCCTGGAAAGCCAGTGTAAACTTGATCCCCCCAAAAGAAAAAAAGAGGGAAAAAAGTCACCCAGAAGGTAAAATAACATGGGAATTGCGGCTGTCCCCAAAGAAAACACTTTAGATTTCGGATCCTGTGGCTTCCCATGCCACCCGCCTCCTGCCTCCTCCTTCCACTTGGGCGAAGGCCTGCCTCGAAGGAGGATCTCCAGGAGAGAAATTTCCACCTTGGGGGGGGGGGGGGGGGCTGCTGCCCTCGGTATTTTTGGACACTTCCACGGCTGCTCTTTGGGAGCCAAGTTGGAGTGGAATCAGAGAGGGGGTGGGGTGGGGAGGCAGTTTGGCCTCAGTGGTGTCTGGTGCGGGGAGCGTTTGGCCATGACGTCACTCCCATTCTGGGCTGTCAAGCCTGCAGAAGTCCAGGATAATAAAACTGACATGGGTACACCCGGGGAGGAAGAGGCGGCCACGAAGCAGTTAAAAGAATACTTTAGACATTTTGTTCTTAGCCAGGGTGTCTTTAATGCCATCATTTTTGGAGAGTTTTCCATTTTTTCTCCCCTTTTTGGTAATTTTGTCCAATGTGTCCACTAAAACCAAAGGACTGTAAAGGGGTGGGAAAGACGTCATCTCCTTTAAGACCTGCCTGCCCCCTCCCCGTAATTCTTTCTTGGCCTGACTGCCTCTGTATCAGACAGTCTGGGGCTCTGGGGCTGAAGGCTTTGAACGTTTAAAAGATCAAGGAACGTTTGGGCTGCTTTCCCCCCATAGTATGTGTTAGAGTGGGATACGTATTCATTGCAGCAGAGTGTGAATGACTCCATAGATCCACTGTCCATACTGGCTGTTACTACCTAAATAATGTCTCCCAAGTAGCTTTTCAATTCACTTATTAATGAGCAATTGATAAACTCAGTTTGCAGATTGATTCTAAATGCATGGACCAAGTCAAAGTCCTCATTACCTGGTCCCCTCCTACCTTGCCACTTCTTTTACACCTTACATCCTCTCTCTCTCTCTCCTTCCCTCCCTTCCTCCCCCCCCCTCTCTCTCCCCTTTCTATCTCCCCCCTCTCTCTCTCTTCTCTTCTCTTCTCTTCTCTTCTCTTCTCTTCTCTTCTCTTCTCTTCTCTTCTCTCTCTTCTCTTCTCTTCTCTTCTCTTCTCTTCTCTTCTCTTCTCTTCTCTTCTCTTCTCTTCTCTTCTCTTCTCTTCTCTTCTCTTCTCTTCTCTTCTCTTCTCTTTCTCTTCTCTTCTCTTCTCTTCTCTTCTCTTCTCTTCTCTTCTCTTCTCTTCTCTTCTCTTCTCTTCTCTTCTCTTCTCTTCTCTTCTCTTCTCTTCTCTTCTCTTCTCTTCTCTTCTCTTCTCTTCTCTTCTCTTCTCTTCTCTTCTCTTCTCTCTCTTTCTCTCCTTTCTCTCTCCCCCTCTCTTCTTTCTCTATTTCTCTCTCTGTCTCTCTCCCTCTCTCTGTCTCTCATACACACTAGAAGGTTTTCTTTGCCTTGTCTTTTCTGAATCAATACTGACTTCACAATAATTTTTTAAGACCCTTACTTTTTGTCTTAGTATCAGATTTTATTATCCATTGCAAGGCAGAAGAACAGTAAGGGCTAGGTAATTAGGGTTAAGTGACTTGCTCAGGGTCTCTGTCTCTGTCTCTGTCTCTGTCTCTCTGTCTCTGTCTCTGTCTCTCTCTGTCTCTCTCTGTCTCTCTCTGTCTCTGTCTCTCTCTCTCTCTCTCTCTCTCTCTCTCTCTCTCTCTCTCTCTCTCACACACACACACACACACACACACACACACACACACACATCCCAGCCATGTGCTCAGTGATCCCATGACATTGGCTTCCCTGTTCTTTCTCAGCCAAGATGTCCTATCTCCCACCTCTAAACTCTACTACTAGCTATCCCCCCAAGTCTGGAACCACCTTCATCCTCATCTCTGCCTCCTGGCTTCCCTGCTTCCTTTGAATCTCAACTGAGGTCCCATCTTCTCCAGGAAGCCTTTCCTGGAGACCCATTAGTCCTTGTACCTTCTCTCTTAGATTATCTCCAGTTTATCTTGTCTATATCATTTTTGCTCATAGCTATTTGCATATTGTTTTCTCCATTAGACTGGGGACCCATTGAGGGAAGGAATTGTCTTTTCCTTTCTTTGTATCTGTAGCATTTAGCACAGTTCCTGGCATGTAATAAGTGAAGTAATAAGTGAAATACTAAATGCTGTGTCTGACCACCACTGGCCTCCAGTTCCAGTTACTTGAGAGGAGGTTGGACTTAGATGGATGCCAAGGGTTCCTTTTAGCTATAGTCTATTATATATAATTCTAAATGAGAGATGGTGATGGTGTAGGCCTGGATTCAAATCCCCACTTTCAATACTTTCTCTCTCTGTGACCCCTTACCAGCCAGCTTTCAACTCTGAGCCTCAGTGTTCTCATCTACAAAATGGGGATGTCAATGAGGGTTTTAACCCTTTCTCCTAGGGCTGTTGTAAGGATAAAATAAAATAATATTTGTAAAGCATTTTGATAATGTAAAGTGCTATATAAATGCTAGGCATTATATCAGCATGTGCTTCTCAGGGAAGGATCCAAAGGAATTTGTGTCTATGTGACCCTGACCAGATAATCTTGAGCCTCAGTTTCTTCACCTATAAAATGAGATAATAATTGCACCAACTCATAAGGAAGGAACTCATCTATGTCCAGTGTTTTGGAAAAAAATCTCAAAGTGCCATCTAAATGTTAGCTCTTAACTGGTAAATGCCTCTAATATGGCAGAGAGAAGTCAAAATATGCCCAGGGTAAGATCAGCCATTTTGGCCCATCCCCAAAAGAAAGGAGCTCTGGAAAAAAGCAATCTGGGCATCCTACTGTTCACCTGCCGAGGATCAGACCTAACTGCCTTGTTATCTTCAAAGTCTTCCATCCATGAAGGAATCTGAGGCCACCGTATGTGACAAGGAAGAAGGTGGATGAGTGCGTCCCAGTCATTTATCTTTATTGGGGAACTAATTGAAATAGAAGCAGAGCAGCTGGAGGGATGAGGAGCCTGGAAGAGGAAAGTGAGGGAGGGCATGGAAATACCCACTTCAAGCAAGCCTTTGGTCTAGTTTTCTCTATGGAAGCCAAGCCACGGTGCTCCCTTCCAACATCAAGCACCAGGAAGAGGAGAGGAGAGAAGAGAGAGAGAGGGAGAGAGAGAGAGACAGACAGACAGACAGAGACAGAGACAGAGAGAGACAGAGACAGAGAAATACAGAGACAGAGACAGAGACAGAAACAGAGAGAGACAATATAAAGCTTGGTCACCCATTTGGCAGGACAACAGGGTTCAATAATGCCAAATGGGTGACCAAACCAGGGGATTGTCCCTTTTGGAATTCTTTTTAATTACCCTGAACATGGCTTCTGCTAGAGACATGATTTCCCCTTGAAAGGATGTAAAGGTAGAGAAAAGGCAGACTTTCCTCTGTAAATAAGTTCTTCAGCTTGGATGTGTTTGGCAAAAAACGAAGCTTCAAGGCACTGGGGAAGGAAGAGTGATTTTGGAAGCAAAGGACCTGTGTTCAGATCCTCATTGTTACCTAACCCTTGTGATCAATCCCAACATATCTCTTAATTGCATCTATAAAAGGAGGGTTTGGGGCCAGATGATGTCTAGAACTCCTTTATACATCCAAATCTATGAAGTACATGTATGTGACTTTCTCTCTGGCCATGAGAACTAAAGACCTCTAGGACCTGAAATGGTCTTCATACTTTTCCATTTTTTATTTTTTTCTCTTTATTTTAATCCAATAACAAACTTACACATACATTTTCCAAAATTATATGATTCTTGTCTTCCTTCCTTCTTCCCTCCTCCCTCCCAGAACTGACAAGCAATTCTACTAGGTTATACATGGATTATGGGATGGTCCTCTTAGAAGAAGAGTTGACATAGCTATAATGCTGTAAAGTTACACAGCACTGAAGAGCTCTAACATGGCAATATTGAATGATTGTTGTATTTGGAGTCAGAAGACTCAGTTAAAATTGCAGTTCTGCCACTTACTTTGTAGGTGGCTTTGGGCAAATTATTGAGCATGAGTTCAGAGTTCAAATACATGGCCCTTTTCAGTTCTAAATGGGTTCAGTTCTAAATATTGCCTAGATGCTCTGAAGGGGTTTATATTCCATTGGAGAAGATCTGGGACTTAGAAGGGCCTTAGAACATATGAACCACCCTCATTTTACAGGTGAGAAGATCGAGACATGGATTTGAATTTTTGTTCTTGTATCTCCAAATATCTCCTTGCTTAATGAAGTAATGAGTAAATTGACCTCCTGGTGGTCACATAATTACTAACAAAGAGAAGAAGTTGTGGTATGGTGGAAAAGACCCTCATTTTGGTACTGAGTTCAAATCCTATCTGTACTACTTACTATCTATGTTATTTTGAACAAGTCATTTAAACTCTCTGTCTCCATTTCCTCATCTGCAAGAGGAAGGAGTTACATTTGTCTCCTCTATGGTCCCTTCCAGGTCTAAATCTATGGCCCTATTAGAGAAAGAATATTTTCTGATGTCAAAATTAATACCCTTTCTACTGTGCTATATGGCTTTCTAGGACTCTGGTCTTTGGCTAAATCCAAGTTCTGTGAAGTGAGGAATTGGGTTGCTAAGTAAGGTGCAGGGAATTTCTCTAGGTGTCCACCAGGAATCGGGAAAGGAGAGCTTTTAAAAATGGAAATTAGGATTCTAGAAATACATTAATATGTGAAAACATCTCTCTGTGCCAAATGTTTGCTCCAGGACATAGAGCAGACTTTTTCTTTTCAAGTCCTGGAGTTAAGTGTTTGAAAATTGTCCCAGAAGTTCAGAAAGTCCTAAGCTTCTGGACATTTTGGCTCATCTCTTCTTAAGCAGTTGATGGAAACCAGCTGTATAATGCAAAAGAGAAGTCGAGGACAGAGCAGAAACTCTTCTGGCTCTCAACCAAGCACTTGTGTGTGAGGACAGAAAGGGGGGTTTTCTTGGGGTCCTTGAGGATCTATGTTTGAGAGAGGCATAGTGTGATACCTCCAACCAAATTCCTATAATCCCTTGGGTCCGTCATCCGTAGCATCTCATCTTCTCTGATGAGAGAGAACAAGAAGGTGGCTGTATAAGTACATGTTGTTTTCATCGTTAAAATATAAGTTACCTGAGGGCAGGCACTTTGCAGTGGTTGTGATGCTTGTTGTCTTCTTAGCCCTTTCTAGCCCAATGACTGGCATGGAGTTTAATTAAAGAGCTTGTTGATTGATTATTTGATTGTTCAACTTCCCTTCCTAGTCTCATCTTCTTGCTTTGTAGATGATTCTAGGTAATCCAGACTTAGGACCCGCCTAAGCAACCGCTTGATCATCAGAGGATGACAACTTTGTGATTTAGACAAGTGTCTCCTGGAACTAGAGTCAATCATGTCAGCTCTCAGGAGCCGATTGTTAAAATTTCAGTGTGAGCATTTATAACTCAGAAAGCAGCAAATGCTACAAATCAAGTCTTGAGGGAAGTGTGTGTGTGTGTGTGTGTGTGTGTGTGTGTGTGTGTGTGTGTGTTAAGTTTGTTAATTGTCTAGACTTAAGAAAGTGGTAGAGAAAAATGTTAATAATGAAGAGTACCTTTAAAAACGTGTCAGCACTTTTTTTGGTGGGGTGAGGGAGAAGGGGAATGATTTGTTGAACATTAATTAACAAGACACTATGACTAGAGCCCAAACTTCCTTTTGTGTTCAGCTCATAGAGCTACCAATTGGATGTAACTTCAAAAACCATATATTCTCATTTGATTTTTTTTTTTACAAATGAGAAAATTGAGGCTAAGAGAGATAGTATGACTTGCCCAAGGTCACAGAGCAGGTAAATAAGATCGTTGAGATTCAGATATAGGTCCTTTCACTCCAGAACCAGTATTTTGAGCCTGACTTAATCCTGGTATATAAGATCATCTATTTAGAATTTAAAGAGATCTCAGGGGCCCTCCAGTTTATTCCCAGTCTTTGAATCTCCAGGACCTAGTACAGTGCCTTGCACACAGTAGGTATTTAATAAGAGCTATTGGATGAATGAATGAAATTTGAATCTTGGTCAAAGGATTGTGTCAGGATGCTAAGCTAGGTTCTCCCTCTGCAGTAGAACATTATTAACATTCTAGCTTTTTTTTTTTTTGGTCAGCTCAAGAACCTTCTGACCATTAGAAGGGTGAGGGAAAGACTAGAACCAACCAGCACTGAAGGATTATGCCAAGTTATCATTTCACAACATGAAAACTAAGTCATTAAGGAGATGGATTCAATCTGCCAGACATATCTTGCTGGTTTCTTAAATATCAAGTGTCCATCCCTCCCCTTTCCCCCATCCTGCCCCCCCCCCCAGTCCATCAGCCACACATCTCTTCTTAAAGGGAGGGAGGCTTCCAGAGGGGCAGCTTAGATGCACAAAAGCCTCACTTGCCTCCCCAATTGTTCACATTGACTTATGGGTTTTTGATGCATGAAAAGGGACTAAATATGAACCTGGCCCAGACTCTTCAAAATTCCACAGTCCTTAAAGGACGCTCCCGATGCGGAACAAAAGTTTGGACAAAAGTGGGATAAAAAACACATGTCCAGGGCATACAGGAGGGAGAAGGGATCCTTTCTTTGCAACCAAAATAGCTTTGGCAGTGACATACTCCTAACGTCCCATTTTTAGATTCATGGCATAACTGCTTGGACGTTGGGGAAGAGAATCAATTTGGGGCAGGGGCAGGGTGGGTAGAGAAGGCTCAAGAGTGCCCTCTCCACCAGCAATGCAGTTTGACAGAGCCAGGAGTACTGGAGAGCCTCCCTCTGTAGGTAGCCCAAATGGCTGCCTTAAGGACTGACTAGAAAAGCAAAAGCAAAGGTTTCTGCATCAATTATATTCTTTCCTTAAACAAACAAACACTATTTTCCACTTTCTTGCCCTATTCACGCTCTGCCCCTCTGCCTATATTCCTGAGAATGCAATTTACCTGTGGTTCCTGGCATGGTCTCGGAAACTGGTGCAAAGGATATTGCTTTGGATTGAAAATCCCCTAAACCAAGGATTTCCAAATTATTTTTGATCACATAACCCCATCAATTAAAAAGAAGTGATTAAGCACCTCCAATAGCAATATAAATTATATATTATGCAATTGCTGCAGATATAGCATGCATGTGCATTATAAAACCTACACAAAAATAGAAATGAAAAAGAAGGGTTAAAAATGAAATATTTGAGAACATTCTTTAAAAGTAAAAGTATCAAATCTGGCCTCCCACACTTCCTAGCTGTGTGACCCTGTGCAAGTCATTAACCCCCATTACCCAGCCCTTTCTGCTATTCTGCCTTGCAACCAATACACAATGTTGATTCCAAGATGGAAGGTAAGGGTTTAAAAAAAGAAAGTAAAAATATTTAGAAATCAGGATTCTAACATTTTCTTCCTATGCTCCAATCTATCATTTTACAACCTCCCCCTATCTTAGCCCATTCCAAGGTACAAGCAGACCACTCTGAAGACCCCTTTTTAGACCCACCATCCTTCAAAACTAAGTCTTTTCTCCAGCTTCCTGATCTGTACATTTTTATGACTTAAGCCTTTGATGTCTGTAAAAGAGGAGCTCTGCTGTGTGAAGTTTGGATTTGGGGGGTAGTTTTATTTTTTATTCTGAATTTTTCAAAGAACAAATTAAATGAGCATTTCCATAATTAAAACAGAGAAGAAGATTAACTCTCTCTTAGTACATATAGCTTGCTTTTCCTTAAAACACAAGTATCTACATCTTGGGCTTAGGAGTGCAGGGGACCCTCAGATCTAGAAAATCCAAGTAAAATGCTTTGACCCTACCTTTGAAACAAAGAAGAAATCGTAATTTTTTTTCTTTTTCAGGGTACTCACAGTGCCTCATTGTAAAGTCTGGATTGAGTATTTGGTCATAGGCTATATGTAGGTCAATTTCTAATCTTTCTGTGGCATTTGCTGGCTTTTGAGTTCTTTTGACTTTTTATTTATTTTAACTTTTTTAAAAGTATGTATATTTATGGTATTAAGATAAATAATAAATATTATATATAATTATTATATATAAATAAAAACAAATAATAAATAATAATAAAATTAAAAAAGTATATTTGTGGTATTAAAAGTTAAAATATATTGATATAATACCATACAAATATTTTATGCATTTCTGAGTTTCTAACCTTTTTCTGGGTCATCTGCTGGCCTTCATGTGCTGTCTGTGGCTTCAGCAAAAATACCCCAAAATTCTCATTGAATTTCTTATGCCAACCTGTGATATATTGAAACTAAGATGGAGAGAGTCATGATGTGGAAGGGATACAAAATTCAATGTGTAACTTTCAAAGCCGTCCTGCTTGTCTGGGTTCCTTCAGTATTTCTTTCTTTAAATGAATTTTTTAAAAATATTGCATTAAAAAAGACTTTTGGGACATCTAGGTGGCTCAGTGGATTGAGAACCAGGCCTAGATACAGACAGGAAATCCTGGGTTCAAATATAGATTCAGATACTTCCTAACTGTGTGACTCTGGCTATAGCCTAGCCCTACTACTTTTCTATCTTAGAACCAATAGACAATATTGATTCTAAGACAGAAGGTAAAGGTTTAAAAAAAATGTTTCAGTGGTGCTCTTCTCTTTTCTTTCTTTCTTTCTTTCTTTCTTTCTTTCTTTCTTTCTTTCTTTCTTTCTTTCTTTCTTTCTTTCTTTCTTTCTTTCTTTCTTTCTTTCTTTCTTTCTTTCTTTCTTTCTTTCTTTCTTTCTTTCCTTCTTTCCTTCTTTCTTTCTTTCCTTCTTTCTTTCTTTCTTTCTCTCTCTCTTTCTCTCTTTCTTTCTTTCTCTCTCTCTTTCTCTTTCTTTCTTTCTTTCTTTCTTTCTTTCTTTCTTTCTTTCTTTCTTTCTTCTTTCTTTCTTTCTTTCTTTCTTTCTTTCTTTCTTTCTTTCTTTCTTTCTTCTTTCTTTCTTCTTTCTTTCTTTCTTTCTTTCTTTCTTCTTTCTTTCTTTCTTTCTTCTTTCTTTCTTTCTTTCTTTCTTCCTTCCTTCCTTCCTTCCTTCCTTCCTTCCTTCCTTCCTTCCTTCCCTCCTTCCTTCCTCCCTCCTTTCCTCCCTCCCTTCCTCCCTTCCTCTTTTCTTTCTTTCTCTCTGTCTTTCTTTTTCTCTATCTCTTTCTCTCTTTCCTTCCTTCTTTCTCTCTCTTTCTTCTTCCCTTCTCTTTCTCTTTTTCTTTTTTCTTCCTTTCTTTCCCTTTCTTTTCTTTATTGCCTGTCTATCTCTAATCTTCCTCCTTCTTGCCCCAATTAGGAAAAAAGAAAGAAAACCAAACCAAACCCTTGAATCACATATGTATAGTCCAGGAGGACTCCCCCTCCCCCCAATAAGAGCTCGCATTTATATAGCACTTTAGCTTGCAGGGTAACCTCGATTCCTCTTTAGCTATGATCTCATTTGAGCCTATGAGGTAGGGGGCTCTTATTATCCTCATTTTACAGAAGGGGAAACTGAGATGCTGGGAAGGTAATTGGCTTGTCTGTGGTTATTAGTGTCAGAGCCAGGGTATAAAGCCAGGTCTCCCTACTGTAGGGCCAATAATCTCTCCATTATGTGGGTGCCTCTCAAATGAGGACTCCCAACCCAAATGGGGATGTTACACAGAAAATAAGCTAAAATGTAAAGAAGGCTAAAAAAAGCCAAGGCCAGCCCTCGATTCAGACCCTGGGCATCTGCAGATGAATGGATCCAGTGCTAGGAGAAACAGGTTTGCTGGCCCCCTCCGCTAGGCCTGCAAGAAGTTGATTTTCTGTGTCGTGTGTTTAGATTAGAAACAGGATATAAGAAACTTGTTAACATGTCAGACTCTTGTGTTGGGACAACATAAGTGGGTGTTTTCTCTTCTCTCATTTCTCTCTTGTGCAGTAAAATGCTGTAATTAGTGCGTTGCCTCTTGAGGAAATGCTGGAGGGGAGTGGAGCTGAGCAGACCTTGCAGCCCATGGCCAAGGCGGCCTCCTTCTAATTGCCAGGCCCGCTTGCCTCCCCCTAGAAATCCAATTTTCCACAGTGTGTTTGTGGTTTTCATTCTCAAGTGGGTAAAGCGCTGAGGACTTGAAAACCCAGGTAAGCCTCCAATGCCAAGAGGCTGCCCGGCCTTGGAGCAGAACATGGCAGTGTCTGGGTGCGAATTCTGGCAGGGGAAGGTAGAAGCTGCTGCTGCCCATCACCCAGGGCCCCCTTTAAACATGGGTGTGGAAAGGCCGAAAGAATTCCCTAGAATGTAGTTGTCACAAATGAAATTTCTCTTTTTTTTTTGGGGGGGGAGAACTTGTTTGTTAAGCAAAGGCCTTTATTTGGGGGGGGGGAATACTCCGTGGCTCAGAGAAAACCCACAGAACTATTTACAGTAACTAGTTTAGAGGGGGAATAAAATCAAGTCCTAATGAAAACAAAACAAAAAGTAGCCATAGAGGAGGAAGAAGGTTGGAGTGGGGGAGCTCTCCATCCCAGGGAACAAAAACATTTCTGTTGGGAACTCCAGGGAAGTGGGAGGCCTGTCCCCCAGCTCCCTCCGTCTGTAGAGACTCTCACTTATTCAATAAGTAAAATGAAGCCTTTGGCGTGGAGCTAGGAAGTACAGGACAAAGGGCAGCAATGAAAAATGAACACCGATTCCAAAGGCTGAGAAACAGATGTGAATCCGTACCAGTGAAGGAGGAAGGGAAGGTTATTATGGAGACGGAGGGCAGAACCGAAAGCTGCAAGGCATTAAACCAAATTGGGGCTGGGGAGGGGGCTGCCAGTGACCAGCGGTGACTCCGTTTTGTGGGGCTCACCGTGGACTGCTTTATGGAAGGCGCCTCTTTATTAGGGCTCATAGGATGGGGAACGGAGAAGGGGGGGGGCTCCCCGGAGTGAGCCCATCTCTCTGAGGAGGGTGGAGGCCCAGCGAGACCCTTTCTGCCAGAGGGTGAGGAGGAAGAGGAGGAAAGAGGGGGGACAGCCATCGTGCCCCGAGACACCGGTGATGTATGGAGTGAAACATCTCGAAGAATGAAAGCAAATCCCACTCTAATCTCCCCTGAACAAAAGGCTTTCAGTTAGAACCGAAAAAACGCCAAGGCAGCGGCTATCAGACATATCTTTTGTATTAAAAGTGTACTGGGCAGAATATGGATCTTATTAGAGGAAACACTGGTTCCCTGCAAGCCACTTTCCACCCATCACCTACAGGTTCCACTAGGGAAAGCCAGGCAGGAGCAGCGGCCCCATGTCGAAAGAGGTTCTGTTTCTCCATCAGGCCTCGCTGGTCCGAGCTGTGCCCAGAACCCTCGGGCGGCTGGGCTGTCTGCCCACAGGACTGCAGAGGCAGCCTCGTTTCCCTTGGCATTGCATCCTTTCTGGGAGAAGTTAGCCTCAGGTAGTAGGCTTGACTTTTTTTACTCCTCGTCCCTTTTAATCGATTAATAGAATACATTGGCCCCAAGACTCTTTATCTTTGAAGATAATAACTTAAGGTCTAATTATGGCAAGCCTGGTTCCCCGAAGCTGTAAACTATGGACCAGGAGGTTATCTTGCCCCCAGCCAAAGTCAAATCAATGGAAAGAAAATAAAACTGAAGACGGATTCTTTTCCTCTGAAAGGTTAGTTATCTGACGAGAGCCATTGCTTATTTAAAAATACATGTAATTTAGCATGACTAAAATGAGGGCTTTAAAAGAAAAAAATACTCCCATATTTAGCACCTAGAGCCTGGCATGGGGTGTTTGGGGCAGTCAGGAGTGGTCCTATCTGAGAGCTTAGAGTTTGGGCAGCATAAAAAAAAATTGGAGGTAGAGGGGGTAGAGAAGGGGCAAGAAGAAAGCACACAAGGGAAGGATCATTAAAGGAAAGGGGAAAGCATTAACCATCTTCATTCAGCAAATGCTACAAATCCTTCCTTTCACCATCTCCCTAGTCACTGACAGCAGCCTATGAAAGGAAATCAAATTTAAGGGTTTCCCTTAATGGCCCAATTTTTTAATTTAATAAAGGATGGAAAGCTGTTGCTCGATTTTATTTTATTTCTGCTTTGAACAGGTTGAATCCTTCCTGTAAGTTTATAGGAATACGGGATGCTTAGGAATGAATACCAGCCCTGAAAGGGTAAATTCAAACCAGGAGTCTAAGAGACTTAGAGGATTTGGTTGGAGGAAGGGAGGGAGGGAGGCAGAGGAAGAGGAGGCAAGAAAGAAAGAAAGAAGAAAGAAAGAAAGAAAGAAAGAAAGAAAGAAAGAAAGAAAGAAAGAAAGAAAGAAAGAAAGAAAGAAAGAAAGAAAGAAAGAAAGAAAGAAAGAAAGAAAGAAAGAAAAGAAGAAGAAAGAAGGACACAGAAACAAAAAGGACACAGAAACAAACAAGCAGATCAGAGACACAAAAAGAGAGAAAGTAAGCCATTAGGTAATAAAGGAAAAGAAGAAAAAATAAAAAGCATGTAAGCAAGGAATAGATAAGGAAATAGAAAAAAAAAAGAATTAGTGAAAAAGGAAAGAAGAGAAAAAAGAAAGAGTAAGGGAAAATTAAGGAAGGAAAAAAGAAAGAACAGTGCCAGGAAAGAAAAAAATAAAGTAATAACAGAAAAAAATATAGGGAATGAATGAGAGAAAGAAATCAAAAGAGTCCCCGTACTGTTTAAGATGTGTGTCAAAGTGTATTGGTTAGTCTGGTACAAAATAATCAGGGCTGATCTGAGGGAAAAGATTTCTCTATCAATCTTGTTATGTCACTTCAGATAAATCAACAAATCTTAATTAATTGCATTCTTTTCAT
>NC_077230.1:411180056-411228777 GCF_027887165.1 Monodelphis domestica | reverse complement strand
ACTGCATGACTCTGAGCCAGTCATTTACCCTTGTAAGCCTAAGTTTCTAAATTGATGAAATGGACACTATAACAAAATCTTCACCTCAAAGTTGTTGTGAGACTCAGTTAAAATCAAAGACTTTTCCAATAGTAAAGCATTGTTGGGACAGATTTTTGTTGTTTGGACTTGAATTTACATCGCACATCTGTCTGTCATTAAGCAAGTTAAGTCCCTTAAGTGCTCCATGCCTCAGTTTCCTCATTTGTAAAATGGCCTCTAAGGTCCAGCACAGGTTGGCATCTTTCTTGTGACTTGCCCATCATTATGCAGTCAATGTGTGCCAGAGATGGAACTTCAATCTAGGTCTTTATGTCTCCAAGCCCCACTTGTATGAATACTAGTTATTGGCATCTCTTCTTTTCAATTGAACCCCTGTCTTTGCCTTCTAGTCTTAATGCTGTATATAGTTGTAGGTTTGGAATCAAGAAAACTCATCTTACTGAGTTCAAATTTGGCCTCAGACACTTACTAACTGTATGATCCTGGGCAAATCCCTTAATTCCACTTGCCTCAGTTTCCTAATCTGTAAAATGAACTGGAGAAGGAAATGAAAACCACTCCAGGTTCTTTACCAAGAAAACGCCAAGTGGAGTCACAGAGAGTTGGACGTGACTGAAAAATCTGAACAATAACAAAAATGTCAGTTCTGATTAGAAGAGGAGAACAAAGGAATGGGGTGTCTTAGTGTGGGGACCATGAATGAATCTAGAAGGGGATACAGAATTGGGACCAAACACAAGAGTGGGGGTCAGGGTAGGACTGACAAGAGGTCACTAGTGCCCAGGCTAGGTGTTTTGTTATTTTTTTTCTCCCTTCCCCTAAACTGTTGGGCAGGCCATTCTAAGTTCCATTCCATCGCCTTTCAAGGTTCATCAACACACATTCAGGTGAATGGAATGTTACGGCCCCAAGACAGAGTAAGGACAGCTTTGTTGAAGTCAGATACACAGTTTACACTCATGCTTAGCCAAGGCTGCAGAGGAAAACATACGTGAGTCTGGCTGAGTATCTCAGGCTCTCTAAGCCACTAGCCAAAGCCAGTGAGAGCTGGCATGGAAATAAACCCACTATTTAAGTAAGGAAAACAAGACTAAGATCATCAGGCAAGCACGGATAATGACCAAGTGGTTTGGTGAAAAGGGGTTCATGATTCAAATGAATCCTGGCTCTGCTAGTAAACTTCCTGTGTGACCTGGGCAAGTCATTTCCCTTTTTCTAGGACTCAGTCTCCTCACTTGTAAATAAGGAGTTGGGCTTGAGAGATTGTATGGTGCAAGTAAAAGGGAACTGCATTTGAAGTCAGAGGACTAGGATCCAAACCTTTGTGACTGAAAAAGCTACTTAAACTTTTTGGTCCTCAGTTTACTCATCTGTAAAATGAAGAAGAGACATTGTGAATAGAGTCCCAGAGTGGGAGCCAAAGGGATTACTTGTTACAACCTCTCTCATCAGGGGCAAATAGTTATCTCTGAACCTCAGTTTTCTTATCGGTAAAATAGAGACAATAATCCCTCAAGTTTCAGATCCTGTCTCTCCCACTTAGGTGTGTGGCCTTAGTTAAACAACTTCACCTCTGTGGCCCTCAGATTCTCTTTCCTCCTTCCTTCCTTCCTTCCTTCCTTCCTTCCTTCCTTCCTTCCTTCCTTCCTTCCTTCCTTCCTTCCTTCCTTCCTTCCTTCCTTCCTTCCTTCCTTCCTTCCTTCCTTCCTCCTTCCTTCCTTCCTTCCTCCTTCCTTCCTTCCTTCCTTCCTTCCTTCCTTCCTTCCTTCCTTCCTTCCTTCCTTCCTTCCTTCCTTCCTTCCTTCCTTCCTTCCTTCCTTCCTTCCTTCCTTTCTTTCTTCCTTTCTTCCTTCTTTTCTTTCTTTCTTTCTTTCTTTCTTTCTTTCTTTCTTTCTTTCTTTCTTTCTTTCTTTCTTTCTTTCTTTCTTTCTTTCTTTCTTTCTTTCTTTCTTTCTTTCTTTCTTTCTTTCTTTCTTTCTTTCTTTCTTTCTTTCTTTCTTTCTTTCTTTCTTTCTTTCTTTCTTTCTTCTTCATTCTCTTTCTCCTCTTCTCCCTCCTCCCTCCTCTTCCTCCTTCCTCCTTACTATTATTATTATTATTTTATTATTATGATTATTTCACCTCTGAGGTCCCTGGCATTACAGCAGCTGCTCCTACAGCTGAGCTGCAGTACTGAGCAATGATGCATTTTCTCCCTTAGACTTGCTTTCTTGAGGAACCAGCCTGATGCACCATTTCTGAAAAGGCAGCCTTGTTCAGATCTTTTTTAAAGTCCAACCAATCTTCTGAGCAGGGTTTTAAGTAAGGGTTTCAAGCACAGATTTAATTTCCAGCGATTAACAATCATCTGCTAAGTCAATACCAGCTGAATATTAAACTCTCACCATTGAAAAGCATGAAATGTTGGTAATATAGAAAACTCAATAAATATAATGTTGCCACAACTGGTAATTATATTAATAACATGCAACACTTGTCTTATGGAATCCAAATTAATATGTGCACATGGGAACTGAAATCTCTACTTGGGAACTTTTAATTTAATGTGTTAGCAGGGAGTTTTCTTTTGCAAGCCCGAATTTAATGCAAACAGCAGCTCTGAAGGCAATTAGATTGATAAACAGAAAAAATAAAATAATGAAAATAAAATAAATCCAGGAATATATACATACATGATCTCTCCCCCACCCATTACAGATCCAGTCTCCTGATTTATGAGTCTCTTTTGTTTGCAAGAATTTTTTTAATATATTTTATAGCCTCTGTGTCCCACTGGGATCTGCCACTGTTTGCCATGATGTGCCACTGTACTCTTGTCACTGTGAACTGCCCCCATTTCCCAGTGATGGCCCATTATAATCTGTCACCGCGATCCACCACTGTTTCTCTAAAATGTGCCAATTCGATCTGTCACCTTACATTGCATCAAGGGAGAATGACACATCCTGATGGCTCTCATCATGGTGTGGTGGGTGGTTTCTATTTGGTTTTTTTTTTAAATAAGGAAAGGAACTTACCTACATCCAATTCCTCTAAAAATGAAAACTGTAGAAATTTTACAGTCATAGAGACAGATATGAAAGTGATAGGAGGGAGTAAGACTCTGATACTTATTACTCATGTGACTTTGGGACATAGGATCAGAGATTTAGAATCAGAAGGGACCTTAGAAGGCGACTGAACCTGGTGCCAACATTTTACAGGGGGTAAACTGAGGCACAGTGACTTAGTTAGTATTATAGAGATACTAAATATCTTTGGTGAAATTTGAATGCAGATCTTCCTGAATCCAAGCCTAGTAGACTCTCTACCATATTACACAGCTGATCAAATTAGTTAATTTCTTTGCTCCTCAGTTTCCTCAATTCTTCAACTGGATGGTCTCTGAGATCCTGTGGTCCCACTGAGTTCATATACCTAATTTCAGACCCATCATCAATGGGTTTCCCAATTTGGAAGCACATCCTTTCCTTTTTCTTTCCTCTCCTGCCCACCCTTGACTCCAGCTATGATGCTGAGTCTCGAAGTATTGGCATATCAATTAAAGCCTATTGGGCTAATTGCTACATCATTCATTACCTCTATGAGGAAAGGAGATTGGAGTATGAGTAGTTGATGGATAGCCCCGTGGAGTCATGAGAGCTGAAGTTAAGATGGGTACCTCACCTCCAGGAGGGGATTTTTGATTGGCAAAATCAGGAAGAGCAACATCTTAGGGGGAGAACTAATAGATTCTGTTGTGGATCCATTTTGGAAGTATGGGAAGGGCAGGAACTCCTTTCTCATTGCTGGCTAAAAGGCATAAGGAAAGAAATAATAGAGTAATCGCTCTATATGTGAGTGGGTCATCTGGAACTACCTTAGATTCTGTGGAAGGGGATGGACATGGCCTCATTCATCTAATAATCATACACTTAAATATCATTGGTTTCAAACTACCCCATTTTACAGAGAAGGAAACTGAGTCTAGAAAGATTGATTAAATTGCCCAAGGCCATCTGTCTCACTATCTGTTAGAGCTGGTCCTTGAATTCAGGTCTCAAATTAAGTATTCTTTCCACTGCAGTATATTGTCTCCCAGTTACTTCTCTTTTTATTAATGCCTTTTCCCCCCTTTGCGTCATTCATTTCTTTGTACATCCCTCTTCTTCTAAGCAAGCCATTCCTTGTGACAAAATTTTTTAAAAGAAAACAAGAGGGGGAAAATGGTTCACCAAACCAATTATATCTGATTATTTATGTAATATTCCACTCCCATAGACTCCCACCCCTGCATTGACGTGACATAGATATTCTTCCTCTTTCTTCCTCTTTACTCTCCTCTAGGGCTATGCTTAATCTTTGTGATTATGAAATGCTCAATTTGTTATTCTTTCTTTTTTTAACATTGCAATAATTGTGGATATGGTTTTCCTGGTTCTGATTACTTCAAGGCATCATTTCATATTTCTTTTTTTTCTGCTCTTCTGAATTTTTGATATTCTTAATTTCTTCTATTTCAAAGACATTACATTCATGTGCCACAATTTGGCTATTTCTTAGGCAATGGGTATCCATGTAATTCCTTGTTCTTTGCAACCACAAAAAAGTATTGTGATGCATAATTTGGTGTATATAGAGACCTTTTGTCCTTGTACCATGTGCCTCCCAGTGTGATCTTGAGGTCAGAGGGGAAGGGACTTTTTAGTCACTTTTTGAGTACAATTCTAAATTGCTTTCCTGTTTCTTTAGCCATGTATCAACATGCCTGTCTTCCTATAGCTTCTCCAGCATCAGCAATTTCTGTATTTTGCCATCTTGGTCAATTTGCAGGGTGGGAAGTGAAGTCTCCTAGTTCCTTTCATCAATGTTTCTCTTACTAGCGACTAGAGAAATCTTTGATATGGTAGTTAGTAGTCTTCAATATTTCTTCTGCCCATATCCTTTGACCTAGCTTAGTCTTAAATGATCAGGTTATTTTAAAAAGAAATAATGATTTAAAAACATTGGTCAAGATTGTATCTTGGGGGAAGGTTTGATTTTGTCTGATTTGGTTCACATGTTCTGCTCTAAATAGCACTTAGCACATAGTAGGCACTTAATAAATTTTTATTGACTAAATACATTCATCACATTCCCAAATATCAGGAATCCCTTTGAAAATATATTTTACAATTTAGGGCATTTAATTTAATAATGATCATTATGGGAGTTAGGTTCGAATAAATGGATGTAAGGTCCTCTTTCAGGTAGACCAGGAAATGGAAACATTCGCTTTAAACTAAAAAGAAGAAAACTTTTGGAGAACTACTCATCTCAATTCAATTTAATTCAGCACCCGAAAGCATTTATTACACACCTCTAATGTAAGGTCAAACACCATACAAAGAGAGGAACAAGACAGCCCTACCATGAAGTAACCTACATGATGATAGAAGAATAAAACTTCTTGGTTCTGCCATTTACTTCTTGGGTGACCTTCAGTAATTTTATTTCACCTTCTGGGCCTCAGTTTACTCATCTATCAAATGAGGGGGTTGGGACCTCTGAATTCCCTTCCAGCTCTAAATCTCCTTGCAAATTCTTTACAATTGTATCCCCCCCAAATGCCTAGCATCGAGTTGGCACTTAATAAAAACTTGCCTGACTGGCGGATGTATATATATGTACATATACATACAAAATAAAAGCTAAATAATTCTAGGTAGGTGGGGATAATATTAATAACTAGAAGGATCAGGAAAAGCTTCATAGAGGAGGGAGCACTTAAAAGGGAGCGAGGGCCAGCTAGGGTAGCACTGTGGATAGACCATTGAATCTGGAGTCAGGAAGACTCATCTTCATGAGTTCAAATCCAGCCTTAGATCCTTACTAGCTAAGTTACCCTGGGCAAGTCACTTTACCCTTTTTGCCTCAATTTCCTCCTCTGTCAAACAAGCTGGAGAAGGAAATAGTATATTTGACAAGAAAACTCCAAATGGGGTTCAGATAAAGGGAAACAAGTCAGCAACAACAACAGAGATTCCAGAAGGTGGAGGCAAAATGGGAAAGTATTTCAAGAATGGGGGTCAGAAGTTGAAAAAACATGGAGGTGTGAGATGGTGTCATATATATATATATATATATATATATATATATATATATAAACAGTATAATATATAAATATATAATGAAATATAATATATTTAATTAATTAACATATAAAATATAATAAAAATACAATATACATATATAACAGTAGTAAAAGAGGTATTTTATAATCCAAAGAATTCCTGGCTATTCACTTGAAAGGAAAGGCTCCTAATCCTAATAATTACAATTAACCTTTATTTTGTACTTTAAGTGTTGCAAAACACTTTGTAAATATACTTTCATTTTATCCTCACAACAATTCTGTGAGTTGGAAGCTATTATTATCCTGATTTTGCAAATAAAGAAACTGAGGCACTATCTGTGTGACTCTCAGCAGGTCACTTAATGCTGATTGCCAGCCCTTGTCACTCTACTGTCTTAGAATTGACACTAAGACAAAAGGTAAGGGTTTTAAAAAAAGAGAAGAAAAGAAATAGAGGAAGATGGAATTGAAGTGACTTGCCCAAGGTCACATAGCTGGTAAGTGTCTAAGGCAGGATTTGAAGTGTTTGGCCCCAGGTCCAGAGCTCTATCTATTGTACCATCTATAGAAAGATGCCTACTTTCTTCCAGAAAGTATTTGTATCATCCATGAGTTTCTGAAGAAAGGCAGCAGCACTCATACATCACCAAGATTCCCTCTCGCTTGAGTAGCATCAACTGTGAAGACAGCTGAGTAAGTCAACCTCATTAGAAGAAATCTCTGACTTGGGTACCACTCAAGTTTCCAGAGGGGGGGAGGAAAAAAAAGGAAAAAAAAAGGATTGTGGGATATTCATGTCCTTTCACATCACTCATTAGAGGACTTTCAAACTAAACCAAACCAAGGTAGATAAAATCAAAGGCAATAGTTTGTTTGCACCATTGGGGCTATTCTAGTGATGGAGTGATTAGAGTCGTTTATGGAGAGCGCTCTTGGTCTGGGTTCACAGAATTCTTTCCCCATTATCTTTGTTGCACGTATCAATGTTGTAGCTGGATTTTCATGGTGGTGTTCTGTTATTTTGAAGAAAGGGGACCTACTGCATTGTTTCAAATGCACTTGTTCCAATTCTAAACACTTTCCATCTGTTTCCCTTTTTTCCTTCCTCTTGGTACGAGCAGTGCTTCCTCCGTCTCTCACCCCATTGGGGAGGGAAGGGTGAGGGGGGGGGGAAAGATACAGTGCAAAAACAAAAAAAAAAGCATCTCACAGATCATGGGCTGAGATGGAAGCCTGGATCACCGACTGGGCTGCAAAAATGAGATCTCTGTAACTGCATCCTTTCTCTCAATGCAAAGTGTGGCTCAGGGAGCAAACATTTTGCCTTGTGTATATTGTTTGTGGTTGCTGTTGTTATTGTTGTTTTTTTAAGGATATTAAAATCTCCATAGTTGAAAGACTTAAATGATGTGGAAAGCCCAATCCTCGCTCCAAATTGATGAAGTGAGTTTTTTTCCTTCTTCTTTTCTTTCCCTGACCCTCAAGTCCCATAAGCATGCCTGTGATATCCTTGTTGTCCTCTTCCGAGCTGTATGGGGTAATGGATTTCTTTAAATTAATAATGCGTAGAAAGAGATTTACAATGCCTTGCTAAAATATTGTCTGCCTTTTATTCATGCATTTGTCACTGTAGTCTCTAATAGAGGTGCTCCGAGAAGGGATAAATAATCAAGGGGGGTGAGAAAATTCTGTCATAATCCCAGACCATTTGCAAATTCATCACCAATATTCTTTGGGAAGGAAAGACAGAGAAATGAAAAATACGCAGCCACACTAATATATCTCATTGATTTCCCTCTCCCATTTATTCCCGGGAACCTACTTTGAGTGGTGATAGAATGAGACTCAGGATTCAGTCATTCCTTTCAAAAGACAAGCTGGAGCTGCCCTCCAAGCAACAGATGGAAACTTGGCAGGCAGAGCTCAGCAAGAGGGCGTTTCAATGTAGGTGCAAGGCACTAGCCTTTCCTTTTATGATGATGGATTTGGGTTTCAGTTACTTTGGGGCGAGATATTATGGTTAAAAGGTGGGAAGAGAGGGGAGGCAGTCACATAACTCCCTGGCCAACAAACTCCATGAGTTTTTTTTTTTTTTTAATGAAAGAAAATGGGCTTTAGTGTATTGTTGTCCTAGCTGGATTTTAATAAGGATGAATACAAGAGGAATACGTGTAATCTATATACACGTATAGTCTCCATAGGCTATCGCAATGAAGGATCCATCACAGCCCCTCAGGAGTTTATAGAATCCTCCTCTCCTTTCCCCTGCCTTTTCCCTTTTGCCCTCACTCCCTTTCTATACTTCCAGCCTTACACGACTAGCTACCCACCAAGGAAAATGAATGGGAGGTTGCTCAAAAAGTTCTTCTTTACATTTGAAGGAGTCCAGTCCATATAGATCCAAACCTTAGCGGTCTGCCCAATGGGTTTGGACATCCCCCTGAAAGGAAACAGATTTGGGGCTGCTACAGAGGCTGCCCCCCCACCCAACCTTCCAATGAGTCCCACCTTCACCCAAGGGTCTTATATGCGGGGTGACAGCCTTAGACTTTGACCTAAGGGTTTGGATTTTCTCCAAATCAACAAACATGGTGCTGCTACATGCATACATGTATGATTGCATAGATCTAGCCCAGCTTTTCATTACATAATGCTCATTTTATTGTGGTCAAAGATGACCAGATGCACTCCCAAGGAAAATTCTTATTAAATAACTTTCTAGGTCACCCTCTGAGACTAGAAAATGCCAGCCTGTATTGGTAAAGGGAATGCTTTTAACCTCAAATTCTCTATAGCAAAGAAAACAGCCCCAACTCCCCACCTATGCTGTATAACATTCATAACAGTTTAAGAACAACATTTAGAAATGATATCGACGTATTTGATTATCAGTCTATCCCTTCCCAATTCTCCTCCCAGAGAGCTCTCATATAACAAAGCACAAAAAAGATAAGGGGAAAAGCAAAGTAAACCAATACATCAAAAGGAAAAAAATGCGAAAACTATATAAATTAATGAAAATATTTTTAATGGATGATGCCAAGCCAGATACTTGCAGTCTCCAAACTATACAGAAGGAAACACTTTCAAAGGAGAGAGAGACCTAGCAGAGGAGGTCACGGTCATGTGGGAATGGCTGAGGAACACATCATCCCTGTCACCCTGACTGCTATTATTAGAGTTTTACGGAGGATGCTTTCAGTGAGCTTAAGACAAGATAAGCTCACATCTACAGACTTGTGTCTAGCTAACAAATGCACTTATTTTACTCCACTGTGCAGTAGTCCAGAGAGTGTAAAAAAATAGATGAAAAGGAGCAGAGTAGCATCTTGTTCTAGGATCGTTTGTATCAGAACCTCACCCAGAAAGAGGAGGACAAGATGAAGATAATAATTAAACTCGGTGAGAATTGAGCTAACGATAATCGTACTAATGATGGCAATTAAAGCTCTCATTTACAGAGGGCTTCAAAGTTACAAAGCATCATCTGTGCATGTGTGCATTTACATCTTATGTGCATGCATACCTATCTTCATCTACCCAAACACATATATATATATTATTTATTCCCATAGTTATATATAGTGAGGTGCTTTAATGGATAAAGTGCTGGGCTTGGAGTCAGGAAGACCTGAGTTCAAATCTGACCTCAGATATTTACTAATTGTGTGACCCTGGATAAGTCACTTAATTCTTTTTTTTTTATCTTGAGAAAATTTTATTTAATTAGTTAATTTAGAATATTTTTCCATGGTTACAAGATTCATGTTCTTTCCCTCCCCTCTCATCCCCCCAATCCCCTCCCATAGCCAAAGAGCAATTCCACTGGGTTTTACATGTGTCATTGATCAAGTCCTATTTCCATATTATTGATATTTGCATTAGGGTGATTGCTTAGAGTCCACATCCCAAATCATATCCCCATCATAAGTCACTTAATTCTGACTGCCTCAGTTTCCTCATCTGTAAAATGAACTGGAAAACCATTCCAGTATATTTCCCTAAAAGGGATCACAAAGAGTTGGACATGCCTAAAAAAATGCCTGAACCATAGGTGTGTGTATATAATATATATATGAGAGAGGCATATTTATATGTATACATACACATACACAATAATTCATTTGATCCTTACAAGGACCCTTTGATCTAGGCAGTGGAAGTACCATCATCCTCATTTTAAAGATGAGGAAACTGAGGCCCAGAGAGATATAATGGCCACCCAGCTGGTAAGATTTGGAGGTGCAAAAAGAACTCAAGCCTTCCTTGTTGCCTGGTCCAGATTTCTTTCCACTACATAGAAGAGAAAGTCCAGATCTCTGACACTTGGGGGGTCTGCGAAATTTTAAAAAAATATTTTACAAACCATATTTCAATCTAGTTGGCTTTCTTTGTCATTCTCCCTGTTTATTTTGGGGCATTTAAAAATGTGATTCTGAGAAGGGGGTCCGGAGGCTTCACCAGACTGTGAAAGGGGGTCCATGGCAAGCCAAACCAAGTCAGAACTCCTGTCTTAGAGCGTGTCTCTCTCCTGGGAAGCGGCTAAGGACACGGCAACTAAGGGAACGTGGTGTACCTGTAGCATTGTCTATCCTGGCAGAAAATGGAATTTTTTGTGGAAAAGTAAAAACATGTGTCCTCAGGAGATATCCAGACCAAAGAGGTTTGGATCCATTTAGAGAAGTCCCATTCCCTTAGCCTTCTGCAGGAGTTCTGGGTGACCACATGGGTCTCCGCCAAGCCCAGGAAACACAGTCAACAAACCAGAAAGTTTACCTAGCCTTTGAGGAGGGATTGGGAAGGGGGTGATCATTTTTCTGGCTGTGAAAGAGAACCCCTGGCAGCATGGAGGGGTCAGAGTCTATGCCCACTAATGCATCGACCGCCCAAAACAATCAACTGAGGCAAATACAAAGAATACTGGCGGGTGGTTTTATTCTGTCTGGTCCTGCTAGCCCTGGAAAAACCTAGGCATTTCTGATTCCAATGCCAACCCCCTTGGTCCATGTCCAGCCTTCTCCAGTCTCTGGATTAGAATAGCTACAGACTGAGTGCCCTTGGGATCCCATCAGACTTTGAATTAACTGGTAGTTAAAAAATAGGACAAACAATAAGAGCTAACGTTTATAGGGTGGTTTGGGAAGGCATAGAATAGTGATAAAGAGATGTCCTTGAAGTCAGGAAGACCTGGGTTCAGTCCCACCTCTGATAAAAATTGGCTGTGTGCCCCTGGGCAAGCCAGTTAATCTCTGAGTGTTGAGAAAACTCTAGGATAAGTTTTGGAAAAGTTTACTTGTAGAAAGAGTTTCCTAGCACCTATGCACCTGCCCTGGAGTCATAAAGACCCGAATTTGAATCCCACCTCAGATATTTATTAGCTGTGTGACTTTCAACTCCCTTATTTTACAGATGAGGAAACTAAGGTCCAGGGATGTGACTTATCCAAGTTCATTCATACACATAAATATATGTTTGTGCCAGAGATGGGATTTGAACTTGGGGTCTTCTGATTCTTTTTCCACTAATAAGATAATAATATGTGTAAGATGCAATATATTTACAAATAAGTATATTTATTATTATAGATTATATAATATCTATTAATATATATAAAACTTTAAGGTTTGCAATACCCATCATGTTATCTCCTTTGAATATCACCTGTAAGGTACCCTATAAGCTAGGGACTATGGGCATTTTCATTCCCATTTATAGATGAGGAAAATGGGGATAAGGAGATGAATCAATGTGCCTATGATCACCTGCCTACTAGGGTTTAAAAGTTAGATTTGAACCCAGGGCTTTCTGAGTCCAGTATGCTATCCAATACACCATGTGTATTAGTATTGAGATTTGAGGAAAGGACTGTATTGCTTCTGAGATTCACTTTGATATTCTTATAGAATCTTAAAATTGAAACTGGTTTTGATGACCAACTCCTCTTTTTAACTGATGATACAATTAAGGTCCAAAGAGAGAAAGAACCTTGTCGAAAGCCACACAGTGAATCCATAGCAGGGCTAGGAGGAGGACTCTGTTTTGTTGATACCTAGTCAGCTGTGCTTACTGTCCATCATACCATCTAGTTCCATGATGCAGGACCATGTTATAAGAGAAACTAAGTCCTCATATGAAATTTCCCCAACCCTCCTCTCCCCTCCTCTGAGGAGGACCTGACTTTTATCATAAATGCTGTGCTGTGGTAGAGAATCATAGCAAGGTTCCAGTGTAGACATATTAAATATTCAACCCAATTCTCCAACCCACAGATTGGAGGCCAGGTTGGTCCATATGGGGGAGTCCTCTGAAGGTCTATGTAGGGTGGTGGATTTTGGCTTCTATTCCCCTGAAAACAGAAACAGATGGAAGATTCTGGAGGGCATGTACCCAGCAGCCAGGAATGAAAGTTTGGGTCTGATTGATGTACATGACATATTATTAAAGAACAAAGATATTTTTCTTTGAAAGTTGCCATGTTTTGATAGCACTAAATGAAGATTCTGATGGCTGGGTAAGCAGACTCCAGATCGAACAAGAATTAGCTAATATTGGTACATGCTAGGATCTGTATATAGTTCCTAGTACCTACTTATAGAATATCTTACTAGGAAATTTGTGCAAGAATTGCCAACTCTGCTTCTTGTCTCCTTCATCAGCCCCATTCCAAAGGCATTATTGTCTCAGAGTTCAGAGCCCTCATCAGCTACTTAATAGCTGTGCGATCTGGGACAAGTCATTACCCTCTCTGATGAACAGTTTCCTCATCTGTAGCACCTGCCTGCCTCATAGGTTTACTGAGAGGTTTCATTGAGATAGTACATCAAAAGGGCTTTGTGTCTTGAGGCCAAGATTTGAACTCAGGTCTTTTTGATTCCAGATCTGACACTCATATTCATTCTGCTACCTAGTTAGCAAATCTATAAGTTTATACAAAGCACATTTAAATAAACTGTACAAAATAACCTTGGCAGGGAAGGCATTGCATGGAAGGCAACTCTGGGGGACCATGTTTAGCTTCATGAAGAAGGGGGCACTTGAGTTGTGAGTCTTGAAACTTGAGCTAAATTCTTTAAAGTTTGAAAACTGCTTCACACAATTGACTCCTTTGATCTTGACAGCACTCCCCATGTGAGGTCAATAAGACTTATTATTATTTCCATTTTATAAATGAATAAACTGAGGCTCAGAGAGATTTATTGATTTGTCTCTAGTAAAATAGCCAAAAAGTATCACAGGTAGAATTTGAACTCAGTCCTTTCCAACTCTAATTTCAGGAGTCTATCAGTTGCAAATCATGTACATGATCTCATTTCTATTTCTTGATATGATATGCATTATATATGAAATGATAATAATAATCCTAATAATAAATCATGGTAATGCTATCATGGATCTGTGATATAGTCATTTATAGATATTTCCTCCAATACTGTGGATTCCAACCTTATCTGGGCCTTTTCACACTCTTGACCATGTTCTTTCAATGGAGGGTTCACCCTATGTGCGTTATTGTGTCTCTTATTTGTGAGAAAACTGAGACCTCTAAAGACCATTCTCCATGTCTAACATCCTCTGGTTAGTAAGTGGCATGACCAAAGTTTCAAACTACCTATCCCATAATACTCTGGGAGCAGTGGACAGAGATCTGGGCTTGCAGTCTGTAAAGTCTGAGTTCAGATTTGTACTAGCTATGTACTAGCTGCATTATCCTGGGTAAGTCACTTCGCTTCTGTTTCCCTGACTGTAAATTGGAGATAATAATAGCACCTACCTCCCAGAGTGGTTGTGAGGATTAAATGAGAAAATATTTGTAAAGTGCTTAGTGCAGTGCCTGTCACAGGGTAGGTGCTCTATATATATATATATATTCCCTTCCCTTTTCTGCATTAGTAATCATTTTTTTTAAAAAGACTAATAATGAGTCTTATAACTAGACTCCCTATTACTCTCTGCTCTTGCTTTCCAAAGAAAATTAGTGAATAAGTTAATCAAACTGAGTTTCAAGGCAACCTCTCTCTCTCTCCCCCTCCCTTCTTCTTTCTCTCCTTCTCACTCTCCCTCTCTCTCCCTCCCTCTCTCTCTCCCTCTCTTTCTCTTTCTCCCTCTCTCCCTCCCTCTTTCTCCCTTTCTCTCTCTCTCCCTCTCTCTCTCTTTCTCCCTCTCTCCCTCCCTCTTTCCCTCTCCTTCTCTCCCTTCCTTTCTCTCTCTCCCCCTTCCCCTCCCTTCTTTCTTTCTTTCATTCCTTCTTCCTTTCTTCTTTTTCATACCCACCTGGGACCACTGACTCATCTCTAGTCACAGCAATTAAGTATGAGTAGTTCCTTTTAAAAATTATTATTTTCTTTAAGAGTGAGAAAAATTCCATCATTTTTAAACTTCAGAGAAGGCTATGACTCAGATGGCAGCTTCATTTTTATAGGATTCAACTGGCTCCTTCAGCTTGATAAAGACTCTGATTTTTGTGTCTTGATTTTTTCTTCTTTTTAAAGTTGTCTAGAGAACTGGTCTCTCCATTTCCTAGGGTATAGGTGGGAGGGAAGCAGCCAGGCTAGCTGGAAAAAAGTCAGCAGGATAAAGTGTAAAGGACTCTGATGTGCAGCCACAGGAAGCCTCTAGCCTAAGCCAACATGGAAACAGGGGCTGGAGAGAGAGCCCAGTAGCAACAGTAGAAGAGGGAGAAGGAGGATGAAATGTATCAAAAGATAATAAGAAAATAAACCATTAAAATGCTCTGTTTCCTATTATCATGTGGTTTTATGTTAATGAGGTTGTTCCAGGCCTGCTTGAGCTTAAGTCAAGCAGGGGAACGTGAGTAATGGGAAAAGTATGTGGGGATGAAGCCCCTAAGTCAAAAAGTCTGTTCTGTGCTTTTCCCCAGTGGGTTGTAGAATCTCCCTTAGCAAGAGAAGAGATATGTGGGCAATCTGGTGGCTTTAGAAGCTGCCTTGGAAAGCGACAGCAGGAGGCATGGGTCTGGGGACTTCACAAAGGAATAGAGAGAGGACCAGGGTCCGAGAGACAGTCGCAAGTCAGAAAGGGCCAATGCGGGGGGTGTCTTGTCAGCAAAGATGTTTTGAATTGAAAAATTCAAAAATAGGACAAGATCCCCAAAGGAGTCAGGAACATGAGGCTAGCGTGCTGGATTGGTGGTTCCCAACGGAGAGGCAAGTTCTCTGGAGTGATTAGGAGTCTACCAATCCACACACCCATCCCAAATGATCATTTTGGTTTTTATTTGGCCCCATCAAAACACGAGTCCTTTTAAAAGCACGTCTGAATTGGGATGATAGTTACGTATCCCCCCAGTAATAATGATGCTCGTATATGATGATGCTCCTATAATACCGAGATTTTCACAGAGCTGATGTTTGATGCATCAACATCCTAAAACTTGGGCAGCTGCAAAAAATAAAAAAAAAGTCATTTCATCCACCTGTGCAAGAGTCCAGAGACTGTGAAATATAGAAAAATAGCAACCTTCTCCTGTTCCTCACAAACACATTTCTTTTCCACATTCAAACCTTTTAAACTAGCCATCCATCCCACTTAAATGGAAGAAAGGTCCTGAATTCCCTGTGCTTCACAGAGATCTTTTCCTTTCTCTACCCCCTTCTTTCACCGTTCTCCATAAGAAGTCTCTCCTGGTCTCCTCAACTTCTGGTGCTCTCCCTTTTAAACTACCCCATATCTAACTATGTTGAATGTATTGTCTTTATATTTAGGCTATAGAGAGAGACATAAAGATTACAGGCATCTGTTGTCTCTTCCATTCAAATGAAAATTTATTTAAAGTAGGGATTGTTTCACTCTTTCTTACTTCTTCCCCAGGACCTAGCAAGTGCCTGGCACATAGAAGGTGCTCAATACGTGTTCCTCAATTGTTTGACTCATTGATTGATTGAGAGTAGGGACTGTCTTCTTGGATTTCTATTTGCATTCCCAGGGCTTAGTTTTGCCCATAGTAAATGTTGTTTAATTAATTAAAAAGTGCAAAAAGTAGTTTTAAATGAATGAGATAATTTAACTAATTAATGAAATAATGTTTAAAGCAATAGTAAATGGTTTTTAACTGATTCATTTCATGGAGATTTGTCCCAGGTCCAAACCATCTTTCTGAACCTTATTTGAAAAACATAAGAATCAGATTATGAACAACAACAGCAATGACAATAATCATGATCAAAATGTATAGAATGTTTTATTTATATTATGAATTTATATATTTTATGTCTATTGTGACATTTATATAATCTTTGTTCTTATTATATGACATTTATATAATATTTTATTTCTATTATGGCATTTTATTTATATTACATGATGTAATATTTTATTTCTATTATGACATTTTATTTATATTATATGGCATGTAATATTTTATTTATATTATATGGCACTCATATAATATTTTATTTCTATTATGATATTTTATTTATATTATATGACATGTAATATTTTATTTATATTATATGAAATTCATATAATATTTTATTTCTATTACATGACATTTATATAATATTTTATTTCTAATATGATATTTTATTTATATTATATGACGTAATATTTTATTTATATTATATGATATTCATATAATATTTTATTTATATTATATGACATTTACATATTATTTTAAGGTTTGTGAGCTCTTCCAGTAATTTATCTCACTTGTCCCTCAGAACAGTCTCACTAGGTAGGCACTACTGTTCTCATGATGCTCATCTCATAGTTAAGGATGCTAAGTCTGAGAAATCAAGTGACTTAGCTATAGTCACAAACCTAGCGTCCAAGGAAAGAGTCAAAAACCCTGACCTCTCTCAGTGCCAGGTGCTGGGCTATTTCCATTAGTCCTTAGTCCTCTTCTGAATTTGTAACAGGTTTTATTCAGTGAGAACAGTTTCTCAAATCAATGGATCAGGGAACATAGCTTCTATCATATAGGCTTGGCAAAATTAGCTGACTTTCAAAAGAGAGATAGCATTCTTGAAAAGGCAGATCCTCTCTAGCCATCACTGACAAATGGTGATCCAGCCTTTGTTTGAGGACCTCCATCAAAATACGGGGATTCGGCATCCTCCAAAGAAGCCCCTTTCACTTTGGAATGGCTCTCTTCATTAGGAAATGTTTTTAAAATGTTTACATTGATCCTAAACTTATCTCTTTGCAGTTAGTTCTCTGCCCCTTCATCCCCAAATTATTCCTGGTTCTATCCTCTGAAGACGATCAGAATGACTCTAGTCCCTGTTCCATCTGGGAGACCTTCAAAAACTTGACGTCACTTCTCATGTACATCTCCTTGCCTCTTCTCCAGGCTAAACACCCACACTCAAGGTCCCCACTCTTCTTGTAGTATTATGGTATTCCCTGACATCTTTTTAAGTGATTATTATTTCCTAGCTGTGTGACCCTGAACAAGTCACTTAACCTCCACTGCCCAGTCCTTACTGCTTTTCTGCCTTGGAACCTGTACACAGTATTAATTCGAAGACAGGATATAAGACTTTAAACAATTATTATCGCTATGTTTTGTTTCTACATCACTTTCACTTCCAAAACTATCCCACCCTCTCCCTTTCCCAGTGGGCATTCCTTCATAGCAAAGAATCAAAGAGAAGAAGGGGAAAGGTAGGTAAGCAAACCAACCAACCTTTCAACCCAGATGGACAACATATAAAATGTTCCACACCCATAGTGCCCTACCCTGCTCCCCTACTTCTGCAAAGAAGGGATGGAGCTTCATAGCCTCTCCCCCCAACACACACACACACACACACACACACATACACACACACACACACACACACACACACACACACACACACCTCTGTGAAGAAGGGATGAAGCTTCATCTTCTCATGTTTTCTCCAGGGATTATCTTAGTCACTAAAATCACTGCCACCCATCCACCCACTCCCCTCTGCAAATTGCACAATTTTTAAAAATCCATTTTATTGGTTTCAAAATCAGCATGGAATAACAACAGAGCTGCTGGGATCTACAAGGAAGAAAAATACGGAGAAATCTTTTATTAAAAAGTTGATTTTATTCTCTTTGAGACAGCCCCAACATGGGTCCACTGTCCTTTGCTTGCTGGTCACTGCCACTCTGAAGAAAAAGTTTCTCTGAGTTGTTGGGGTTTTTTTTTTTTGGTACATCTTTGAAAAAAGGATTTACTGTCCCCCCTTTTTTGTCCCCAGAGTACAGAGATGTGGCTGGGAGGTGACAAATAATAATAATGATAATCACAACAATAACAATAATAAAAGATCGAGGTCAATTTGGAGAACCTCTTTGTGGATGGATTGGGAATTGGAAGAAAATGAATAGTTATAAGCTCATTTCCATAGAAACTGTCTCATTACCATGCAGGCTGCAGGGAACGGACAAAGTGAGGCTTCTTGCCAGCTAAGGATGGGGAGGAGGGGAGAGGCTACCATCAAGTGTCCCCTCTGCTTGTCTGACTGCAGGAAATAATCAGGTCAAGAAAGATGGGCTCTGCATCGCACCAAGCCCCAGGCAAAGAAGGGACCGACAATATATCTTGCCCTCCTTGAAATATCAGACATCTGTGTAGGGAATTTTATTTAGCAATAAAAGAAAAACTCAAAGCAGGAACCATGTACTTTTTTTTAAGTAAGTGGGAGAAGCATCGTAGCCCCTGTTTGTAAATGGGTTCTATGTCCTCACATGTTTAGCAAAGGACATGTGTGGATCATATAAGCATACAAATTACATGTATGTAGATAAGGACAAAATGCACATATGTGTGAATCACCATGTATGTGGGAGGGTAGTGATAAAGAGAGATGGAGATTGAAGTCGAGGCAGAGATAGATCTCTGGACTTGGCCGAATTTGGGGTTATGAAATATTGGCCGACCAACCCTGAGCCACCTCTACAACAGATTACAAAAGAAATGGGAACAATTAATTTAATCTCAAATCGCTTCCTGAACCCTTCCCTATTGTGTTCAGAGTTGCCCAGCCGAGCCTTTCAGCTCCAGTAAAGCAATTTGTCACTGAAGCTTCCAGCTTCCCAGATTTATTTGAATGCTCTTAAAGATATTGTTTGTTCCTTTCAAGGCTGGACTCCAGTGGCGTTTCAGCATCCCAACGAGTCGCTCCCTTTCCTCCCTTTCTCTAAGCGTACAGAAGGGGGTTGGTTGACTCTCTTTTTTTGCCCAGTGCAAAGATTTTTTTGGGGAGGGGGGGTTGGATAATCACCATGAAGGTTTGTAGATCAGGAGTGGGGGGGGTGGAATATTTTTTTTTAATGAAAACAGGTATCTAACCTTAACCAGGAACAGAGAACCTTTTAATTTTTTTTTAATGTAGAGAAATCCAAATTGAGTGAAATAATCATGGAATTTACCAAGAACTCTGGAATGACTTTTCGTGTAAGCACGTTGGGATTTAAGCTATGTCTGGACCTTGAATTCAGATTACAAGAATCAGTTTCAGAATTTGGGGGATATTGACTGGAAGTCGGGGAGAGGATCATGACATCAGTGTCTTCAAGTATTTAAAGGGACCTCACGTGCTAGACTAGAGGGATTACTCTTGTTCTGCTTGACCCCAGAGAGCAGAACTGCAAGCCACAGGTCAAAGTTTTCAAGAGGCTGATTTAGGCTGGATGTCAGGGACGTCCTGTCATTATTCCTAATGTTTTTAGAGCTCCTCAAAGGGGAAATGTTTGTCCTGTCTTGGGAAGGAGGGTGAAACGGGATGGAAAAACAAGGAATTCTTGCTTTAGTGAAGATTGGACCTCCTAGGATGGCACCTTCCAACTCTGAGATTCTAGAATTCAGGGATCTTTGCCGAATTCTACTTCCTTAATTCCAAGGACCCAAGAATGGAGGGAGTGTTTTAGCAGCCCCTTTGCCCTTCTTTATATTCAGGGATAAGCGACCCAGGTGTCCTTTTCTCCCATCTCCTTTCTCATCTTCTTCACTGTCGCCATGAAACACGGCATCTGGACCCACTGGCCTCCAGCTTTGTGTCCATCCTGCATGGAAGGAAGAGGCAGAAGTCCTGACATCAGGAAGATCTAGGTTTGTGTGAGACTAGGCAGATCCCTTAAACCTCTTTGTTCCCGAGGCAGTTCTTGAAGGCCCTGAGTTGTAGAAGAGCTGCTAGCCTATACTGCAGAAGGAGTCTCCGGATCTAGGAGTTATTTATAGGAAAGAAATCACATATCCAGCCCCTGTCCCTCTCTCTGACTGGTGCAGAGGGGGAAATAGGACAAATGGTCCCTGCCCCTTAATTAACAGCAACAGCTAGTATTTGAGTAGTGCTATGCCATTTGCAGAACATTATCTTATTTGATCCTCACAACAACCCTAGGAGATAAGTGCTACTAGTATCCCCATTTTACAGATGAGACAACTAAGGCAAAAAGAGTTTAAGTGATTTGTGCAAGATCACACCGTTAGGAAATATCTGAGTTAGATTTGAATTTGAGTCTTCCTGATTCCACAATTAGAGCTCCTCAGGTGGCAGCTAAAAGGAAGGAAGGGAGCGATCAGTATTGGAGATCAAAATGTTTAGATGGGGAACAATGAAGATTCAAGGAGTCAAAACGTTAGAAGTCAATCCCGTCAATTCAAGAAATGTTTTTTCAGTCTTTTTGCAGTCATGTCTCATTCTGTGTGACCCCATTTGAGGGTTTTCTTGGCAAAGATACTGGAGTGATTTGCCATTTCCTTCTCTTTCTAGCTTATTTTACACATTTTACAAAAAATGGAGGTAAGCAGGATGAAATGACTTACCTAGGGTCACACAGCCAGCAAGAGTCTGAAGCTGCATTTGAACTCAGGAAAATGAGTCTTCCTAACTCCAGATCCTGTGTACTGTATCCACTGTGCCACCTAGCTGCCCCTAAAACGATTTATTAAGGCACAAAGCATCCAACTCAGTCCCAGTGGTACAAAGGCAAAAATGAAATGGTCCCTGTCCTCAAAGAGATTGCATTGTCTTGTTTGTGCATGTGTGTATGGGATGAGCTAGGATACCTCTATAGATAAAACAACACAAAGAATATATGAAATATTTTCAAGAGACAGCAAGTACCAAAGCAAGGATGCCAGCAAACTCACATAGAATTAGGGCCACGAAATAACACACAGGGAGATCTGCTGGCTACATACTGAATTTTTAAAGTCACATATTAGTATTATTTCTGTCCTATTCTATTTTTATTTATTTTGTTACATATTTCCCAGTTGCACTTGAATCTGGTTCTGAGTTACCTGTAACGGAGGGGAGTGGTGCAGGTGGAGGTGAGAATTGGGGCTGATGTTATGCTTAGTGTGGTAACAGAGCTGAACTTTGAAGGGAGCTAGGGATTCTCCAAGATGGAGGTGGGATTCAATGCGTTTGAGGATGGAGGGCCAATTCAATCAAGTCATGGAGGTAGCAACAAGAACCACTTGTAGGCTATTTGAGACCAGAATGGAAAATGTCTAAAGCAAAGCATCATGGGGCAGCTGGGTGGCTCAGTGGATTGAGAGTCAGACCCAGAGATGGGAGGTTCCAGGTTCAAATCTAGCCTTAGATACTTCCTAGCTGGGTGACCCTGGGCAAGTCACTTAATCCCCATTGTCTAGCCCTTACCACTCTTCTATCTTGGAACCAATACCCAGGATTGATTCTAAGATGGAAAATAAGGATTTAAAAAATATAAAGCAAAGCATCATGAAATAAGACTGGAAAGGTAGTTGAGAGCCAGATGGTTGAAGGTCTTTAGGATTTTGAATTTTATGTTAGAGTCAACAGTGGACCATTGGAGAGTTTTGAGGAGAAGCATGTCATGGTAAGATCTGTGTTTTTGGCATGTCACTTTGGCAGTTGGATGAAAATGGATTGGAACCAGGAGAATCAGGAAACTTGAAGACTAACCATGGCTAGCAAGCAGTGCCTCGATGGTATCATGGATGAGATTCTGAACTCAAATGGGTGGCCAGATGGGAATGGGGGTGAACGATGTTCTGGATGTTGAAGTTGACAATGCTTGGCAACCATCTGGCCATTATGAGAGTGAGGAAAGATTCAAGAGTTCTTCCAAGGTTATGAGCCTGGGTTACTGGAAGGATACCTTGCCTCAGCTTCCATAAGGTTGGAGTGAGTTACTGTTTGATGCTTATGTCATCTCCAGACCCTGGAGGTTTCATGGTCATTATTCTTGGTGAATAATACCAGTTAGCCCCGACTGCATTATGGAAATTTCCCCAGGGATTCTGTCATCCTCTGCCCTGAGTGATCGTATTTGTGTATCTAGGTTGATCAGATTAACTTGGTCATTGGATAACTCTGCCACCATTTTGTCTTATGACTATGTCTCACAGAACCTCTGAGATGGGAGGGACCTCAAGTATTCCCCGTCCACCCCAAAACTAATCAAAAATTCCTTCTACAGAATCTCACCAAAGACCTTCAGAACTCCATCAAAAGGGAAACTACTGGGATAGCTAGGTTTCTCAGTGGTTAGAGATCCAGGTCTAGAAATGGGAGATCCTGGGTTCAAATCTGGCCTCAGATACTTCCTAACTGTTCACCCTGGGCAAGTCACTTAGCCTTCATTGCTCTTCTACCTTGGAACCAATAAACAGAATTAATTCCAAGATAGAGAGTAGGGTTAAAAAAAATGAAGTAGCTTGGGCATTAACTGCTGGTCCCAAGTCCTCTTGGCTTCAGTAGTTTTGGAGAGAATTCAGTCCCTTATATACCCCCACTTAAGGGGTCACTGGGGAAGCAGAGGGGCTGACCTAGGCACTTAGGGGCTTTCTACCCTCCCCTTTCTCTTCTCACTCCTGGATCTCCTACAGGTTGCCCTGAAGTTTGCTCCTAGACTCCTAAATCTCTACGCTCAGCTGACTCACACAGGCCGACCTATGAATTATATCCCACTTAGAGATCTGGCCAACAGCTTAAGTATAATGTATAATAAACAGAGGAAATCATTCCGTTTTAGTGGTTTTCTAAGGTTTGAAAAGTGATTTAAAATAATTTTAGGTTGTCCGGGAGTTGGTGAACAGTGTAATAGGCAATCTGAGAGGACCAAGTTTTGCATCTAAGGCATTTTGTCTTTTGTTTCTAATTTTTGGAAACCCGGTTGGCACCGAGGGGGATGTTTCCAGGCCAAAGGAGTTGCTGTCATCATTTTCCCGAGGATCCAGGGACAGGCTGAAGGCCCGAGCAGGTTGTGGGCACCAGGGTTTCCAAGCATCACGCTTGTCGGAGTGAGGCTTTCCGAAAATTGGAGACCTGCAAGTCAGCCTTGGTTTCTGAACGCTTAATCCCATAAGCGATGGGGAGTTGTTGCTGATTGGACAGAAAACTTTTTTGATGTGTGTTTCTGCTAAGTGTGCTTGGAGGCAGCGGATTTGAAGGATGAGGAATTGCTGGCTAAGTGCTGTGGGCAGCCGGCTAGTTTGGAGAAGTGTAGTCAAGCCAGGGACCTGCAGAGAAATGAGGTCGCTGATGGCTTTACATTTTCGCCTGAAATGGAAGGGCTTCTTTAACTGACATAATTCAGAGTGGGGTTGGAGGGGGAGAGAGAATTAGGCTAAAGGAAGAAATTCCCTTTCTGCAACTTGCTTGCAGACTTTTAACCACTGATGACCTCCCACCTCCGAGCCTTTGTTTGAAGCTCGAATACCTGCCTTCCTCTGCCTTGCAGAAATCCCTAGTTTTTAGGTAGTTGAAGTGCTACCCTAACCTCAGACCTCTCTTGATCTTGAGCCTATAACTCATTCTCCTTATTGAAATAGCATTGTATTATTTTGTGTATACATTGCATTTATTTATGACAGTCCATATCGAGTTGCGACAAACCCCTCCCCAACCCCAGAGGTGGGGGACAGGGAGTAGACCTATGATTTCGTCAATCTGGGGTACTCCAAGAAGAAGAATCTCTTCCTGCCAGTGGATGTGGGCACCAGAGAGTTGCCTAGAATACTGATAGATTGAGTGACTTGCCTAAAACCTATCAAAGTCTTTCTGGCTTTGAGGTCAGTTCTCTGTTAATTATACAGCCTTGCCTTCTTATCATCTTTGTAGTCATAGAGCCTTGCCCCTGTTTGGGGTGAGTTTGGTTTTTTGTTGGATATGGATCAATGATTTTACAGGTAATAACAATTCTGGGTTAAGAAATCCTTTCTTTTAATGATCTATTGAAAACCAGCAACAAGTCTACACCTTAGAGCTATGTTGGTGAACCTATGGCACGCATGCCAGGTGGGGCTGTTTTCTTTCCCTTGTCCAGGACATTCCTCTCCTCACCCACCCCCCTGCCTAGCATCCCAATGGGAACACTTCCTCCCTTTCCTGTCTGGGCTAAGGGGGCAGCTCACATGTGGAGTGAGGGTTGCAGTTTGGGCACTCAGTCTCTAAAAGGTTTGCCATCACTGGCCTAGAGGGTTGTCTGGGACTTGAGAGGTTAAAGTGCAGGTCATACCTCCAGTATGTGTCAGAGGCTGGACTTGAACTCAGGTCTTTCTGATTCAGAGGCGAGTTCTGTAGCCACCATTCCATGTTGCCTTTCACCCTGTATGTAAAGTCGGTGTTTAATAAATGCTTATCCAATTGAACATAGACTCACTTGAAAAGGGAAAGACTTGGGAATGCTATGATATAATGGCAGCAAAAATAGCAATAGCTAGAATTTATATAACATCTACTATATGGTAAGTACTTAATAAAGGATTATTGATTGACTGACTTATGTGCCAGGTGCTGGGCTAAGCATTTTTCAGAGATCTAATTTGCTCCTCACATCTACCCTTGGAGATAGGTACTGTTATTAACTCCATTTTGCAGTTGAGAAACCTGAGGCAAGCAATTAAAGGACTTGTCCAAGGCCACATGGCTAGCAAGTGTCTGAGGCTGGGTCTGAACAGATCTTCTGGACACCAAGCCCAGATTTCTACCCATTGTACCTCCTAGATACATTTCACTTCTTGATTTAACATTTCTCTGAAATGGATTGGCTTTTTTTTTTTAAACACTTACCTTCCGTCTTAGAATCATTACTGGCTCCAAGGCAGACGAGTGGTAAGGGCTAGGCAATGGGGTTAAGTGACTTGCCCAGGGTCACACAGCTAGGAAATGTCTGAGGCCAGATTTGAACCCAGGACCTCCCGTCTCTGGGCCTGACTCTCAATCCACTGGGCCACCCAACTGCCCCCTGGATTGTTTTTTTATGGGGAGACTGACATCTCTCATGACTTGGCAGATGATGCTAAAACTACAGGCAATCCTTTCTTCCTCTTTTTCTTCCTCACCATGCAAATTCAAGCCATGCTTCTAACCTCTGTTTCTAGGAAGCCATACTCAAAATGGAACTTTTTCAAAAGGAGAAAGAAAAGAAAACCATTTTTGGAGGGGGGAGGCTAATTCTCCCCACTTTCCCATGTGTCCCAGGTCACAGATGTATCCCATTTCCATTTTGCCACGGTGTCAGGCTTGCTTAGACTGAGCCATTGAGAGCCAAATGGCCTTGCCGTGAATAGTCCCTCTTTCTCTCGTCATTCTCTCCACAGTTATCCTTTATCTGACACGAATTCGACTTTTCAGGTTTCCCTTGGAAACAATTCAATGAGCTGATATTTATTGAGTGCTCAGTGGTGCTGTGTGTGTCAGAGAATAATCCCAAAATAGAGAACTCTATCCATATAGTACTTTTCCAGCCCAATTCAATTCAACAAACAATTATTAGTCACCTATTATATACACCTATTATATATATACTCGGCCAGGTGTTGAGATGATGAGATCTAAGGAAAAATAGTCCCTGCCCTCAAGGAGTTTCTGTTCCACTTGGAGGAGGGTTACAAACATGGAAATAGATAAACGTATGCAAAATAATTTGAGAATGAGGACAAGCTCATTAAAAATGAGGAAACTTCCTAGCTGTGTGACCCTGGGCAGATCACTTTACTCCAATTGCCCAACCCTTACTGCTCTTCTGATTTGGAAATGAGATTCTAGGGCAGAAGGTAAGGGCTTTAAAAATGGGGAGACAAAGAAAGACCTTTGGTAAAATGTGACATACAGTCACTCACTGAAGGAAATACGGGACACCAAAAGGGGGAAGGAAGGAGGAAAACCATTCTAGATTGGAGGACAGTCTTTGCAAAGGCAGGAGATTGCTAAATTCAAAGTACCATAAGGAGGGCAGTTTGCCTGGTTTAGGAAAAAGAGTCATGCCCAGAAGTAGCATCAAAATTCAATTGAAATGGATCCCTGTGGCCTCATAATGTTTTAGAAAACCACAAATTAACATCGTCTATGTCAATTTGTAATTTTCTGTTATGTTGTAAAACATTTCCCAATCCCATTCTAATCTGACTGTAGCCTTCAGGCCCTGGCTTTGAGTTTAACACCTTCAAATATAGGCCATGCATGGAAAGATAGATTGGGGCTAGCGGGGAAAAGGATTCTCAGCCAAGCTGAGAAGTTTGTACTTTATTCAAAGCTCAAAAGGAAAACTGGGGAAAAAGTTACTCGTACTAGTATATGAGGAAGCTTATCTTGGCATTCACATGAAGAATAAATTGGAAGATGAGAGAAGGAAAGTTGGAAGTCCAATTAGAGAGAATGTTGAATATAGATTTTTGAGTTAGGAGAACTGAGTTCAAATATAGGTTCCAATCAGATCAGATCTAGTACCTTGGGCAAATGACCTAGACTATCTAATCCTTAGAAATGAATCATAGAATTCAATCAGATGATCATCCTGTTTTCTGTTTGGTTGAAAATCATCAGAACTCAAGAAAGCAGCAATTTCCAAACCCAATTTAACCACACCAAATTCCATCTAAGGGTGAAAGTCAAAATGGACCAAAGGGAGTCACAAGAAACAGCTTTCCAAAGTCACAGTAGTGTCATGGAAGAAGCATCTTTGGAGATGAAGGATCTCGGTTTGAATCCGAGCTCCTGTTCTGTAAAACAAGGAGCTAGGTGATTTCTGAGGTGTCTTCAAGTTCTAAATCTTGAGTCTATGAGAATACTTGAGAAGCTCAAACTACTTTTCTGCTCCTAAGTCTCAGGGTCCAAATTCGCTCAAAGTCTTGAACATGGCTCATCCCCTCCCTCAGAACGTTGTCTCTGGAGGCTAAGAAGGGAGATGAAAAATCCTATCCACATTTGACTTCTGCCACAGTGACCGAAAAGTCAAAAAGCCCAAGTTTGGGAGCAGAGGAAGTAGGTTCAAATCCCAGTTTTCCTACATACTGTATGACCTTGGGCAAGTTATCTAACCTGACCGAGCTTTAGTTTCCTGTTCCGTAAAATGAGGGAGTTCCATTGGTTGACCACTCAAGGTCCCCTGCAGCTCTAGAGATATTTGCAAACCTATGAGATGTTGCAAAAGGAACAAAACTCCAAGGGAGAAGAAAATGGCACCAGTTGGCACAAGGAAAATCACGTTAGCATTTCACTGGGCAGTGAACACAGCTGCAGAATGGAAACCTTTTCTCTGATTCTTGTGGATGAATCATAGAATTCAATCAGATGATCATCCTGTTTTCTGTTTGGCTGAAAATCATCAGGGCCCAAGAAAGCAGCAATTTCCAAACCCAATTTAACCACACTAAATTCCATCTAAGGGTGAAAGTCAAAATGGACAAAAGGGAGTCACAAGAAACAGCTTTCCAAAGTCACACTAGTGTCATGGAAGAAGTGGTGCCTTTGGAGATAGACGGATCTCAGTCGGAATCCGAGCTCTATCACTTCTGGACTCTGTGGCCTTGGGTAAATCATTCAATCCCCATGAGTCACAGTGCCCTTGTCTGGATAGGGCTGTTATAGGGATCAAAGGAAAAATATATATGTAAAGTACTTTATAAACCTTAAAACACTAAGTAACCATTATATTTATTTGTGGTTATTCAGTTGTTTTCAATCATGTCTGACTCTTTGTGACCCCAACTGGGGTTTTCTTGACACAGATGCTGAGTGATTTGCCATTTTCTTCTCCAGTTCATTTTATAGATGAGGAAACTGAGGCCAATCCTATAAGTGATTTGTCCAGAGTCACACAGCCATTAGGTAGCTGAGACTGGATTTGAACTCAAATCTTTCTGACTCCAGGCTCAGTATTCCATTCACTGTGCCACTTACCTGCTCTTATAATTTATTATTATTGATTAATATTATTCCACCTCTGCTTCTGGGCTGGATGACCTCTATGGTCCCTTCCAGGTCTAAATCTATGATTTCATGAGAATGAGCCAGCTGAGTCCATCAGTTCATTAACTAACATTTATGATCTAAATGGATCCTCACAAAACCCCGTGGGGGAAATGCCAGTATTGTCCTTGTTTTACAGATGAGGAAATTTAGGCACTGAGAAGCCAGATGGCATAGAAGGGAAGATACTGAACTTGAAATCAGGAGGACTTGGATTCAAATCCCATCGCCTTCACTTAGTAGCAGAGTCAACTGTGGGCAACTTTATCTGTGTGTACCTTCATTTCCTCCTCTAGCAAATGAGAGGGTTGGATTTGATGGTCCCCAAGGTTCTTTCTTTCCTTAAATCCATTATCTTATGGTCCACTATACATGTAGTTGCTCATACATAGGTCTAGGATCATAGACTTCAAGCTAGAAGGGGCATCATGGTCAAATCCCTCACTCCCATTTTTGGTTGAGGAAACTTTGGTTGAGGAAGCCTACATTAATTAATGCTGCCAGTAAGCCCAGAGATGGTATCTGAATCCATGTCCTTTGCCTTCAGAATCATTTTTTCCATTGTACCAAGTTCTCTCCAAGTCTCCAAATTCCTTAATCAGTTCAATTTTTGCTTCTGGGGATACAAAGATACAAATGATGAAATAGGACCAGTACTTTCTTGATAGATAGATGATGCGATAGACAGACAGACAGACAGACAGACAGACAGACAGACAGATAGATAGATAGATAGATAGATAGATAGATAGATAGATAGATAGGAAGGAACATAGATAGATAGATAGATATATAGATAGATAGATAGATAGATAGATAGAAAGATAGATAGATAGAAAAATAGATAAAGAAATAGATGGATAGGGAGAAACAGATATAGTTATAGCTATAGATACATATAGATATCTATAGGTATACGTAGATATCTATAGACTCTCTTTCTCCATATGTATGTATATTCTAGTACTTTCCCTCATATGTTGCCCTTATTTCTTTGTCTTCTTTCTTTGTCTATATACATACATGCATACATATATACATGCATATGTATATACATACATATATATAGACAAAGAAAGAAGACAAAGAAATAAAGGCGCCACTTATGATTGCTAACCAGGGCAGTGCTTTCTAGCATACTCCCACTGAATCAATTGATTAATCAATCACAATTTATGAAGGGCTAATTATGTGCCTGGTAATGTACTGAAAATACAAAGACACAAATTAAACAATTCCTGCCCTCACCATGCCTACATTCTGTCAGGTGCTAGAGTGTGGGTGTAGACAAAAACACGTACATGTATAAGTATGCAGAAGATATATGCAAAATCAGTGTAGGTAATTTGGGGGTTAGGGGAAAGTACTAGCAGCTGGAGAGAATCAACCAAATTTTCTTGGGAAGGAAACAGCTTGCCCTCCCATTCAAATGGAATTTCTCCTAAGCCATGTTTGAAGGAGCGCTGGTTTGTTTTGTTTTGTTTTAAAACCAGAGCCCAAAAAACTCCAAATGTTAGCAGAATCCCCCTCCTCTCTTTTGGGAGGCTTACAGTTGACAGGACAGAAACAGACAAGCATGATACTCTGCAGAGCAACTCTCTGCCCCACTTGGGAATTCCAACCCCACAGTGATGATCCAAGATCATCCTTTGGCTCCAAGAAGTTTCTGAAAGGCATCCCAACATTGGGGTACATTTAAATCCCAACCATGGCATTGAATGTTCAAGTGGTTTTCCCAGTAATGGCCCGATCCCAAAGTGACTGCTAACACTCTGGGAAATCAGTCTTCCCGAGACTTTGAGACTGATCTTGAAACCAATGTGGTTTGGGCCAGCGTTGGAACGAATGAGGAAGGCACCAGTTTCGAAGAGCCAAAAACAAGGAGATAAAACTATTTATCATTGGAAGAATTTTTCATAAATCATAGATTTAGAGTCAAAAGGGATACTAGAAGTTGTATTGTCCAATCTTCTTCTTTTGCAGATGAGGAAAACCAAGGCACAGAGTTGTGAAACAACTTGACCAAGGTCACACAGGTATTAGCTGGAAAATATGGAATTTGATTCCATTTCCAAAATCAGTATTCTTTCCACTAAGGCTAGCAATATAGAAAGTCTTTCAACAACAACAAAAATCGTGGAAGGTAGTATGTTTCCCCCTACACACCCACACACACACACACACACACACACACACACACACACACACACACACACACTAGCACCCTTCTCTATCTCCCTGAGGTAAAACTGGTACTCAGATGAATGGCAGGAGCATCTTTTCCTTGGTTGAGAACAAGTAGCACCCGGTATCGTCAGTCATTAAGTTCCTTTCCTACCTGAATGGAAAAAAACAAGAGGGGGAAGTAGAATAACTTGTATATCAGTCATTAATTAGTCAAATGAGAAAATTTCCATTGGCCCTCCCAAATTGGAAAGAATGCCAGAGGGAGAAGAAAACTAGCTAAGATTCTTCACACCTACATCATACATGCTCCTCCCCCCTCCCCTTTCCTTTCCTGGCCTTTTTTACCCTGGATTAAACTGTCTTCCCAAGCCTCTATTTTCCCCATTTCCTCAAGTTGACCACAGTTTTAATATGTGTGAGAAAGGGAAGGATGCCAGCAAAGAGTTAAAATATGTCAAGGAAAATATGCCAAATATGTTAAACAAATGAGCATGTCAGCATGTCATTTGTATCTCTGGTGTTATTAAATATTACATGTAAATATTATAAATATATACATTACATTTCCAAGTGGTTAGAAACCTGCATTCGTAGTCTGGCTGAACCTCTGCAGAGCTCAAGGGAGGACAACTGCTATCTTGTCTGCATCCCCTAGTTCAGTGGTCCATCCTATCAGGCCAATTCTTTTTTTTTTTTAACCCTTACCTTCCGTCTTGGAGTCAATACTGAGTATTGGCTCCAAGGCAGAAGAGTGGTAAGGGCTAGGCAATGGGGGTCAAGTGACTTGCCCAGGGTCACACAGCTAGGAAGTGGCTGAGGCCAGATTTGAACCTAGGACCTCCCATCTCTAGCCCTGGCTCTTAATCCACTGAGCTACCCAGCTGCCCCCCTATCAGGCCAATTCTACAGACTAGGTATGAGCTGAAAACATGGCAGGGGGAGATGACACAAGAAAATGTGGCTCCCATTTGGGGGCCTTGGAAGCAAGAGTTGGCTCCTTCAGACAAGAGTCTCTTTCCTTAGCATAAGGGATAAACCACAAAGTAGTTTATTGACAATATTTTAAACTGGTCTCAGTTTAAAATTCCTCATCAGTGGAGTAGAGAAGACTGTAAAGTCCTGGAAGAACAAACAGATATAGAAGGAAACTCTCGTCTCCTCCCTTCTCCTCTTTGTTTTTTTTTCCCCCTTCCCTTTCTCCTTCCTTTCCCTTCTCTCTTTTTCTTCCCTTTCTTTTTCTCCCCTTATCTTCTTCTTCCTCTCTCTCTCTCCTCTCACTTCCCTGTCTTCTCTCATCTATCTTCATTCCCTTTTTGTCTTTCTTTCTCTTCTATTCCTTCTTTTTTCATTCTCCTTTCCTCCATCTCTTTCCATCACTCTCTTCTATCTTTCCCCCTTCCTGTTCTTTCTTTCTCTCCCTTTCCTCCCCTATTTGCTTTTTTCTTTCTTCTGTGCCTCTGTTTCTCTTTTTGTCTTTGTCCCTCTGTCTCTCTCTGCCTCTTTCTCTCTGTGTCTCTGTGTCTCTGTGTCTCTTCTCTCTCCCTCTCCCCGCACCCCGCCCCCATTTCTTCCCTCTACCTCCCCTCCCTTCCTCATCTTCTTTAAAATAAGAAGGGCGCGCGGCTGTTTTCCTGAAGCGCCTTCCCGGGCCAGGCCGGGCTGGGCCGGGCCGGGCCGGGCCGCACTCGGGTCAGCCTCGGCGGCGGCGGCGGCTGCTGGCAGGGTGATTAATAGCGCTGGGGATTGTCGTTAATTCACTGGCTAATGACTGCAGCACGAGCCGCTCTCGGAGTAATCGGGTGATGTATGTGGGGAGCGCGCACCTCGTGGCAGAGGTGAAAATCATTTCGACAAGTCAAATATTGTCACAGGGAACAAATGGCTCTCCCTGTTAATAAAAATTAATGCATTTTTTTCCCCCTTCTTACCACCACTGGCCTGCTAAATGAAGCTGGCGAGCGGCCGGCCGAGCGCAGGGGACAAGCCTGGCCGACTTAAGCACTTTATTTCACGGTTAAAACGATCCACGTCTTTATTAGGGAGCGGTGGCCCAGAGTCAGGGTTTGGCGGGAGCCTGGGATCCAGAGGCAAGGGGGGCGCTTCCCAGCCTGGGGTACGAGGAAGGGAGGGGTCGGGGGCAGGGGCCTGCAGACTGCGGGAGGAGAGGAGATGGGCGGGGCAGGGGGGTGGGGAGCTCAGGAATTCCCTTCTTCCCCTTCCACCCCCCCCCCCCACCTCCCACCACACACTAGAGGGTTTCCGAGGAAAGATGCCTCCCTGGCTGTGGATTCAGAGAACCTCTGACTTTTATTCTCTTTCTGACTTGGGGCAAATCTCAACTTCCCCAGCCTCGGTTTCCCCATTTATAAAAAGGGAATTCAGTTGCCTCTGATGTCCCACTCTAGTCCTATGATCGTTTGGCCTGTGTGTCCTTGGGCAAGTCATGTCACTTTCCCTGGCTTCAGTTTCCCCTCTGTAAAATGAGAGGGAAAGAATGAGATGGCTTTTGGGGTCCCTTCCAGTTCTGAATCTATGAAAGAGATGAGAATGAGAATGATAGCAATGAATGTATACACAGTATTTAATGGTTGGCAAATTGCTGGGTGACCCCAAAGATTAGTTTTATTAAAGTTAACCCTTTCATTCAGCTTTGCACTATCAATAGAATGCTGACTTTGGAAATCCAGGATAACCTGGGTTTGAATTTTGCCTTTGACAATTGCTGACTCTATGACTTTGGGCAAGATCCTACACCACTCTGAAGCCTCAGTTTCTTCATCTGGAAAATGGGCATAATAATACTTCCTAGAGTTGTTGTATTCTAGTGGATCTATGATTTCCATGGGAGTGTATCCTCCATAGATGCAAAATTCTGCCTTCTGAGAGCCAAATCCTATCCTTTCATGCTATGTGACTGGAAGTGGTTTTGAAAAACCATGTGATTATTGTAACCTCTGCCCATTCTGTGACCACATTTACTGCAAAAGTCCAAAGGGACCACTCAGGACCTAGAACATTTCTTTTTCTTTTTCAATCAACCTGTATTATCTTGGACAAATCATTTAACATCTCTGAACTTTAGTTCCTTAAATTAGAGCAGAGATTTCTAGGCTGTGGTGATGGCAGCATTGTTTGCCTCAGTTTCCCAGCTTGTAAAATGAATGGCGATTGGACTGGATAACCTTTAAGACAATTGGGCTGTGATATCTTTGTTCATTTTGTTCTAGTCACTGGTGAAAGAAGAATAAAATAGAATTTTGGTGTTTTCTTCATTTTCTGGACTTTTCTGAATCTTTAACAAGATAATGTATGCAAAACATTTTGCAGATTAGAGAGTAAGCTAGAAATGTCAAATATCATCACGATGACTCAAGAAATTGCCCTGGTCTCATAGATAGACAGTATCAAACAGAATTTTAATCTAGAGCTTCCTGACTCCAAAGCCAATTCTCTGACCATTTTTGCATGATTCATCTCCAAGAACAAAAGGAGTGGCTGGTAGAGACCAATGGAGATTCAGCTGGCGGAGGCTCTTGATCCCAGTGCCTGTGCAAAGAGAATTGTGCCTCGTCATTTGTGCTCCTCATCATTAGGTTTTCACGAAGCCAGACACTGCCATCCACCTACTTAATCAAAGGTGATGCTTATAGAAAGCTTTTCTCTTTCTCCTTTGGCTTCGTCTCTCTGGTAGCCTTTTTAGACTCTGGAAATATTAACCCGTTTGGCTAGCAACAATAAAGGGAGGAGGGAAGATGATTTTTCAGCAGCATCTCAGTGGGGAAAGATGTTCTAAAGACTGTGTGGATGTATCTGTCTAAAGTGATCAGTCAGCTCTAGGGTAGCTTGACACTCAGGGTCGATTTTGGCTGGAGGGGATCCACAACCCTTCATCTGAGTAATTGGGTGATATATGGGGAAAGCTCAGACCTTAAGGCTAAAACTCACAAGTCCTTCTAACAGAGCCTTAGGTGAAAGGCAAGGTAACCCCTTTTGCTATTCAGGCTCATAGAGTTAGAGCTAGAAAAGACCTTTGAGGTCATGTACTATAATCTAACACTCTTATTTCAGAAATAAGGAAAATGAGATCCAAAGATAAACATGATTTGCCCAAGGCCACATTTCTAGCAAGTATCTGAGTTTAGATTTGAATTCAGATCTCAGTTTTGCAAAGTCCAATGCTTCTTTCTTTTTCTTTCTTTCTTTCTTTCTTTCTTTCTTTCTTTCTTTCTTTCTTTCTTTCTTTCTTTCTTTCTTTCTTTCTTTCTTTCTTTCTTTCTTTCTTTCTTTCTTTCTTTCTTTCTTTCTTTCTTTCTTTCTTTCTTTCTTTCTTTCTTTCTTTCTTTCTTTCTTTCTTTCTTTCTTTCTTTCTTTCTTTCTTTCTTCCTTCCTTCCTTCCTTCCTTCCTTCCTTCCTTCCTTCCTTCCTTTCTTTCTTTCTCTCTTTCTCTCTTTCTTTCTCTCTTTCTCTCTCTTTCTTCCTTCCTTCCTTCCTTCCTTCCTTCCTTCCTTCCTTCCTTCCTTCCTTCCTTCCTGCCTTCCTGCCTCCCTGCCTCCCTCCTTCCCTTTCTCTCTCTCTCTCGCTCTCTCTCTTTCTCTCTCTCTCTTTCTCTCTCTCTTTCTTTCTTTCCTTCTTTTTTCTTCCTTTCTTTCATTCTTTCTCTCTTTCTTTCTTTCTCTCATTCTCTCTTTCTTTCTTTCTTCAAGGTAACATAAATAACAAAGAATTTAAACCCAGACTTTCTGACATCAGATCTAGTGCTCCTCCATATCACATCTTTTCCTCTCTGAAAAACCATCTCTGGTGATTACTAAGTCAGTCAACATCCATCCATGAAATACCCAGTGTGTGTAACACACAATGCTAGGAGCTTAAGGCTACAAAGATGAAAGCAATAGTTCTTAACCTCAAGGAGATTACATTCTAATATATACAAGACACCTACAAAGCAGATACAAGGCACTAGTAGTGTTCAGGGAATAATCGGTCTTCTGTAGAAAATGGTGTTTGAACTGACTCTTGAAGAAAATCAGGATTTTCAGGAGACAACAACTAGAAGGAGAATATTCCAGGCACTGGGGAATTATTGAGGCAAAAGCAGAGAGAGGAGATGGGTGTAATGGTAAAGAAAAAAACCAGTAGCTAGTATGACTGGGCCATTAACACAAGTGAAGGAAAGGAGTATGCAAGTAGGCTATGAAGGTAAGATGATCCCAGGTAGTGGAGAGCTTAAAAATACCCCCCAAAAAGAGTTTATATTTGATTCTAAGAGTAATAGAGAAGGACAAGTAGGTGGCACAGTGGATAGAGCACTGGGCTTACAATTGGGAAGACTCATCTTTCTCAGTTCATATCTGTCCTTGGATAATTACTAACTGTGTGATCTTGTGTAAGTCACTTAACTTTCCCTATTTGCTTAAGTTTTCTCACCTGTCAAATGAACTGGAGAAGGAAATGGTAAACCACTCCAGTATCTTTGTTGAGAAAACTCCAAATGATTTCCCAAAGAGTTGAATATGACCGAACAACAACAGAAGTAATAGGGAGCCAGTGTTGAGTTTGGGAATAGTATGGATGTATTGGGGATGGAGTGTCAAGTACAATTGTCAAAATCGTACTTGAAAAAAAAATCACTTTGACAGTTGAATCTTAGAGGATGGATTGGAGTGAGGAGAGATAAAGGTAGGGAGAATGATATGGGGGGATTTTAATAGTCCAGGCAAAAGATGATGAGGGCCTGAACTACAGCTCTAGGATGTGAGATTAAAGAGAAGGAGTGCTTATGAGATATGCTGTGGAGATACAAGAGTTTGTCCACTGATTGAATTGAATTTACGGGGTCAATGAGAGTGGGACGTTAAGGATGACACAAAGACTGCATACCTAGGGGACTAGAAATGAGATTCTGCTCTCTCTAGAGAGAGCAATGTTTGGTAAAGTGGGGGGCGGGGGGGGGGAGTGAGGGGAGAGGAGATAATGAGTTCTGCTTTGGTCATGCCAAGTTTGAGATATCTCTCATTCAAATTGAAATGCACAACAGGCGATTTGGGGTTAAAGCTCAGGAAGAGAGACTAGGACCGAATGTTGAGATCTGGGAATCATCTGTCTCAAGATACTAATTAAACCCAAGGGAGCTGATGGAGTCACCAAGTGAGAGAGGTAGAGAAAAAAGGGAAGAGGGCCTAGGAGAGTCTTGGGGGATACCCACAGCTGATGAGAGGGAAATACAGGTACAGGAAATGGAAAATAGGGGAAAATGTTCAATGCAAAAAGGTACTCATGAACCAGACATAGAGATCTTGAATACAGCAGGGCATGGCTGTCATGCCCCAGCCTCAGCACCTTCTCACTCCCACTCAGAAAGAAAAGGCAAAGCCTTTTATCAGCCCTCCCTTGTTGTGATCACCACCTCCTCACCCCCTCAACTCAGTCTCATTTCAGTTCTCCTAAATTAAGGCCTGTACAAAGCAACCTTCCCTATTTTCCTAATGGCAAAAATTGCTCCCCTCCAACTTCCTTAATTCCATGTCGCCCCAGGGTGAGGCTAAAGACAGAGTCTTTTCTTTATTTTGCTTTTCCATCTAACAACAATCTCTTCTTCCTATTGCTGTTTGTATATGATGGGGGAGGAAGGGAGGGAATGGGAGGCTTCGAGCATATTTAGCCAGTGGTTTTCTCTTCTGCTTCTAGAGCCCATCAATGGTGGCCACAGATTCAATTGGTATGGAATGAAAAGATTAATGTGTCTATACATAGTTAAGGGGTGGTTATGTGCATGTTTGTATAGCATTTAACCCTCTGGCTTGCACTAGACAGAAACCCCCCAAAACAATGAGAATCCATTTTCTTTCCCATAATATAGCCTGGCTTGGAGCAAATTTCTCTTCCTGGAGATTAGGTTTGGCAAAGGGAGCCTGGTGGATTGGTTGGCAGAGAGTCCTTCGAAAGACTCGAAGTGGTTGTCTTGTCTGCCTAGCTTTCTCCACATCTTGAGGCCATCTACACTCCAGAGGGAACTTCATGGTTTGGGACTTGCCCACTGATCAGTTGTAGGCACCCCCTCATCCTGTCCTCAGAGCGGAATCAAGGGCATTCTGCCCACTCCTGAAAGACCCAAAGGGGAGGCTCCCAAAGTCTAGTCTCAGGGAGTTGCGTGCTTCCCCCTAAACTGGCACAAAACCGATGCTGGGCTTGTATCCGGCCCTCTCTCTCTTTCCTAGCCTGTTTCCAAACCTCAGCACCAAGTGGAGTCAGTGTTCTAGCCACAACCTTATCTCTCCTTCATCTCCACACATGTGTTTTCTTGTTCGACTCAGCATCTCCGAGTCTTCCCTTCAACTCTGGCCCAAGTGTCCTGGTCTGGAAAGAGCCCAAAGCTCCATACTGTCCCATTTCTTTTATGAAATGAGGAGAGAGATCACAGGGGAAAGGGGATGACACTGCCACCAAAGTACCCTTCATGAAACCAAATTTTCATTCCCGTGAAAGGTATGGAGGTACATGTAACCTGGAAGACCTGTTGGTGGCCAAAGACTTTTCGTGTCTCTAATCTCTAGACACTGAGCCGAGGAGCAATAGAAAAAAAACCTCCTTGTGAGCTAGAAATGCACTCAAATCCTAACTCTGGTCTTACTTACTATGTGATTTGGGGCTAGTTATTTAATCTTTCTGAGCCACTAAATCAGAGATTTTTAGCCACAGAAGGGGCCACAATGGCCATCAGTCAACCCATACCCAAAAAAGAAGGCTCATGACTCCAGACCCAACAAGAAGTCATCTGGCTCTCCTGAAAGATTTATAATAAGGAGAAGTCTACTTCCTCCACTGTCCTTGTGACAATTCTACTTATTCTCATATTTTCCCTTCCTTTCAACCAAAATTTTATTTCTTTCCTCTTCTCTCCATTGTTCGTGGTTCTGCTTTTCTGGAGCTAAACAGGACAAACCCTTCCACCCTTCATTAGGGTCCCTAAATATATGGATAAATAGACTAAGTCTTCTCAAGTCCTTCAACCAATTCTCAAATGGTCTTTTACCATCCTAGTCACCTTCTTCTGGGAACTCTACAGCTTATCGATGTCTTTCCTTAATTGTAGCTTCTAAAACTAAACATAATATTTTTATATTTGTTCTGACCAGAACAAAGTTTATAGATAATCTATTTTTCTTCAATCGGTAACCAATGAGCATTCTGTTGAATACCTACTACGTGTCAATACTATGCCAGATACAAATATAAAGAGTGAAACATAAAGAAAACTAGGTGGCCCAGGAGATAGAGAGCCAGGCCTGGGTTCAAATCTGGCTCCAGATGCTTCCTGTATGTGTGACCTTGGGCAAGTCAGTTAATCTCCATTGTCCGGCCCTTATCACTCTTCTGCCTTTGAACTAATAGATAGTATTTTAAGATGGAAGGTAAGAGATTTTTTTTTAATTAAAAAAGAGTAAAACAATCCCCTACTCTCAACTTTCCTCTGTTTCTCTGTCTCTTTGTGTCTATCTCTGACATGCTCCACAATCTCTGTCTCTTTCTCTCTATTTGTATCTCAATGTGCCTCTCTGACCCTTTGTCTCTGTCTCTGATAACTCTCCACAATCTCTTTTTCTTCATCTCTCAGTGTGTCTATCTGTCTCTGTCTCTTAACTGTGTATCTTAATGTTTCCTGATATCCCATTAGATTTTTGGGGTTATCATATCAGGCTGTTAAAAACATAAATATGGAGTTTTGGATGAGATATTTTTAGTCATGCTATTGTTGACATGCCTCTTTCACCTTATAGTTGTGACATTGATTTTTTGAACCTTAGTACAAAACTTTACATTTATGTCTATTGCATTCTACCTTACTAGATTTGACCCAATGTCCTAGACCAATATTGGGGAACCTATGGCACATGTGCCAGAAGGGGGCTGATCCCCTTCCCCTTTCCACAACTCCTGAGAACATTTCTCCCATCACCTACTCACAGCCCAGTGGGAGTGCTTCCTCTCTCTCCTGTCTCGGGTTAAGTAGGAGGCTCACATACAGTGTAACAGTGTGGTTTGGGCACTTGATCTCTAAAAGGTTTGCCATCACTGTCCTAGACCATCAAAGTCTATCAAAAGGGACACCAGTAAGATGAGGCAGATGAAAATCCCTTCCATTGCTGAAAATTTTTGTGTATGATTCCAAATTATTGTATTTTGAATGAGAAAACCAAGGAAGATGTATCTGATGCCCCAAGTCAGTGCCTAAAAACCTGAAACAGGTAAACTCTCTAAGGTTCAATATTGTCATTTATCAAATGGGAGTAATATTGCTTGTTTCTAGACTAAAACCCAGCATCTGAATGGGCCTTATTAGTTATTTTGTCCAACTCCTTCATTTTATTGAACAATACAATTTTGAATTGATTTTTGTTGTGTTTCTGGAGAGAAAGAATCTCTTAGCATCTAGTCATTGGAATCCAAACCGTTCACTGAATTTGACCAGACCTAGATGCCTTTTTTGATTCATTTACATAATTATAGACCTTATATATACTATTCTCCTGATGTCACTGCCTCGAATCTATCAGCAAAACTCATTTTTACTGATCAGAGACCTGAAAGATAGCACTGCCTGACACTAAGTATAGTTTAGCAGAAAGAGTACTGGATTTGAAATCAGAGGACTTGGGTTTGAATTCCAGCTCATCCGATTAACTATTGGTATGGGCAAATCAGTGAACTTCTCTGAACTCTTGACTCGGTTTCCTTATATATAAGACAAAAAGGTTAAGCTAACTAGGCTCTGAGATCCCTACAGAAAGTTGATTTGAAATACCTGTGGTCTAGAGCTAGTTAGTGTCAGAAGAGGAATTCAAACCCAGGTCTCCTGACTCTCCTCCTCTGCCCTCTTCTTCCTCCTCTCTCCCTCTCCTTTCTGTGATTTCCATGGTACAGAGAACTTCTGGCAAAGACATTCCTTCAATCAATGCACATCTATAACTATCCTGTAACTCATAGCCTCAATGAGCTGCTTGGGACACTGAGAAATAAAGGTATTTATCCAAGGTCACACAGTATGTAGCAGAGATGGGACCAGAACTCAGGTCTTCCTGACTCTTAGCCATGTCTCAGAGCCTAGTTAGCTTAACCTTTTTGTCTTATATATAAGGAAACTGAGTCAAGAGTTCAGAGAAGCCTTCTTAATGACCTAACTCAGATCTTATCTTTACTCAGGAGCTTTCCCTGACCACCCTAGCCCATGGTGGCCCTTGCTTCTTCTGAGTTCTTAGGGCACTAATTATCCATAGCTCTCACTAACCCTTCACTACACCCTTCCTTCTATTGCCGATCATTCTTTTATGCATTTGTCTTATCTTCCCAAGCATCCCATCAGCCTCTTTAGAGAAAGGATTGTTTCCTCAATGACTATTCTACCACAGTGCCTTGCACATGACTGAGTAGTAGTAGCAGCAGCAGTAGTAGTAATAATAATTATTATTATAATAATTCTTATGACAATTGAGGGGCAGGGGAGTGAAGGAGAGAATGCGGAACTCAAAAATAAAAAAATGTGAAAGATTGTTTTTAAATGTAATTGGGAAAGAATGAAATAGCTTAAAAAAAAAAAAACACCCAAATGTGTAAGAATGTTTTTACATGCTATTGGGGAAAAGATTTGACAATGAAAAAAGAACATGATGGAAAATGTGAAGTATGTAGATTAAACTATAAAATAAAATAATGATATTAGCTAACCTTTTCAAGAGTGCAGAACACTTTACAAAATATTCTCTATCTCCTTTGATCACACGTTGATACTCCACGTGCGGCTGAGGATGCTTATTTATCGGCAAGTTTGTACGCAGAATGGATGCCCCCATCATTCTCTGCAACAGAGTCAGCCAAATGGTCCATGCATCTATCTTGCTCTCCTCTTCAGTGTATCTCTCCAAATCCTTGTCTGAATTTGAGGGAAATGGGCAGACATACAAAGCTAGAATCAATCTCGATTCAGACTGAAGCTAGACAGAACCCTCGATTTTCCCAGTGTTGAAACGCTATTGGTAGTGTTTTTTTGAAAACAGACTTCATTATTTGGAGCTCTTGGCTGGGAAAATGACTTATTTTCCCCTTTTGTCCTTGATCTCATGATGGGCCCACAAGCCTAGGAGGGACTGCTAGGACCTGGTTTTCCTCCCTCAGCTCTGTCTCTTCCCTGATGAGGACTGATCCCAAGACCAATCCTTTCCATCATTAGCATCGTTTTGCAGTGGAAAGGGGGCTAGTCAGAAGGTTCAAATCCTGGCTTCGCCACTTAATATCTGTGTGACCTTGAGCTAATTGCTTGACCTCCCTGGGTCTCAGTTTCTCCATCTGTAAAAATGAGGAAGTTGAAGGAGATGGCTTCCAAGGTTCTGTGGAGCTGTAAATCTATGACCCCAGGCTATGCGAAATTCAGGCAGCAAAGGGTTAAGGCAGAAATGAAACCTCCAGCCCAGACTGCCAGCTTAGATAGGGCTTTTGCATGGGCCGAGGGAAAAAAGTCAGTTGTGATTTAGAAGAAAAACAGTGAGATTCGAGCAATTCCATGGAATACCTTGCTTTCCCTCAGGGCACGTGGAAGTGGTATATTAACCCAGGAATCGAGGAGAGGAAGAAAAAAGGCCAAATCACATTTCTTTGAAACAAAGAGGCTTTTTACCAGGAACAAGCCTTGATAAAAATTACAGTGGCATCGCGAGGCATTCACCCGCAGCGCCTGGGGCTATATTAAGGGAGGGAGGAAATCGGGGATGCAGCAGCTCTGAAATACAAATACTGCTGTCCCAGGAGCATTTTACATATAAATAATCCTTCTTAGAATAATGGATTGGCTTTAAATAGGGCCAGGTGGTGTGTGCAGCACCTAAGAGCTCTCCAATGGCAGTGTCAGAGATGTGGGCTCCCAGGGGGCTTTGGATACCCCAGCAGAGGGTCTGGTTGCTGATTCAAGGGGAAGTGGGACTCCCCAGTCCTCCATGCTCCCCCAGACAACTGACAAAAGGCGTCTCAGGGCCCCTGCCTGGAGAGAATTAGAAGAATGTGTTGAATGGGTGGCAGGAGTGGGGAGGATGAGAGGCCAAGATGAGAAGGGAAGGGAATAAGCACTTCAGTATTGCCTACCCAGCATTAGGCTAGGCTTTCTTACAATTATTATTTCACTGGTAAAAACCCAGGAAGAGAAGAGCTAGCATTAGCCCCATTTCATGGTTGATGAAACTGAGGCAGACAGAGGTGAAGTGTTTTGCCGAGGATCACACAGCCAAAAAATGTCTGAGGCCAGGTTTGGACTGACTGTACTACCAGCTGCCTCCTGGGATGACTCCAGGTTTGGAAGCCACGTCTGACATCATTATGGGATAGGAAGTTTCCCATGGAACCTATCTGGGTTCCATCACCATTTCATTTTAAGGTCAATTTACAGGGCAACTGGAAGTTAAGTGGATGGAGAGCCAAGCCTAGAGATGGGAGGTCCTGGGTTCAAATTTGACCTCAGACACTTCCTAGCTATGTGACCTTGGGCAAGTCACTTCACGCCCATTGCCTGCCCTTACTGCTCTTCTGCCTTAGAACCAATACAGAGGATTAATTCTAAGTAAGGAAATTTAAAATTAAAAAATTTTTAAAAAAGTCAATTTGGTTTATATATGAATTAGCTCCTTTCTTTATGCCTTCCTTATCACATTCCTTATGGTTCCAGTTTCTTATGCTCTAAGAACATCTGAATCTTACTCGCTTCTAGCTCTTCTCTATATCTCAGAATATTAGCTTTCATTTCTTCAAAAGCACACGAATTATGGAATGTAGAACAACTTTGTTAAAAATACCCCCCAAAAGCTTAAGAACGTATGTTTAAGTCTATAGAAGTTAAGGAAACAAGAGCAGTTGGGTGGCCCAGTGAACAGAGAACCAGACCAAGAGATGAGAAGTTCTGGATTCAAATGTGGCTTCAGATATTTCCTAGCTATGTGACCCTGGGCAAGTCACTTGACCCCCATTGCCTAGCCCTTACCACTCCTCTGCCTTGGAACAAATATCCAGAACTGATTCTAAGACAGAAGATGTGAGTTAAAAAAAAAAGTCAAGGAAACTTTCTCTTCTGGTAGTCTGTCCAATTTCTGCAGTCAGACTTAGTGACGTTCCAAAGCTTGTCGGAATAATTATGACGATTATTGTCATAATTCAGTATATCAAAGATTAGTCATTACATCAGTGTGGACATTCTTTCTGACAATTTACATCACGATTCCTTGAAGTCTTGGTAGAAAGGGTCTTTGCTTGTGGTCAAGGCTAATGTGGAATAGTATTTGCAAAGCGTTTAGACCAGTGTCTGGCACACAGTAGGTATTTAACAAATATCTGTTCCCTTCCCTTCCCCCTTAAATTAACAATCCACTCTGAACTTGGCTCCTCTGGGGCTCAGATGATGGCCAAGGGGGCATTCTACCACCAGGTCCATCCTCAGAACCTTTCCAGCTTGGTAGGGATGCCTTGTATCCTGTCCACTTACCTCCCACTCATGGTGAAACCTCCGAGGAGAGCTTTTATGGAGTATTGCTACTGCCAGAATTAGCAGCTGACATTTACACAGAAAATTAAGTGTTTCGAAGAACTCATCACACGGTGAGATCCCACAGAGGCCTGGAAGATTCATCGGCAAGAGATGCCGTAGAAGAGATATATTTGCTATCTTATCGCTGTCCCAGAAACAATTGATGTGTAGTACAAGCTCTCAGGACCACTCCACTTCTTTGCCAGATGGGTGCCCTGTCTGCACACTGGGGAGAATAGCTATGATCTGGCAGATTAAGCAAATAAGGTAGCACCCAGGCAAACACTGAACTGGGAAAGGCGTTTCAGGAATGAAAAAGACATTTACAAATCCTGATGCGAGTGCCTAGTTTGGGAGAATTCTGGAATGGGAATGAGAAAATCTTGAATTTAATCTAGGTTCCGCCGCTTTCTGGTGAGGTGAAATTGGTTAAATCATTTCCCTTCTCATGGCCTCAGTTTCTTCATTTGTTAAAAAAAGGACATTGGACTGTGTATTTGTAAATTCAGGGACCAGAATTCTTTCTCCAGATCACCCTCTGCCTTCTTTTTCAGAGCTGTCCTTGGTCAACAGTGAAATAAACAAGGACTCAGTTCGAAGGGGTTGATGGGAAATGAAGAAATATGGAAGCATCAACATATAGGGTTCTTTATGAACCTGGCTTGGATGAGACTAGATTTGAGGCTATTCACTCAATGAAGAACAAGCCCCCAGTGTTTTCTGCAGCTATCAAAGACTCTCCCTCCGTTATATGTGGTAGCTGTAAAATTTGGGAGCTGAGATGTGGTCTGGGGCTGGCTCAGAACTTCTGTCTCCTTTTGGCAATCTGTCCCTTCTTCTGAAGTCGTCTTTCCTGAGGCTGAATCTCAGGCCCTGATCCCAATTCCCTTTTCTCCACTTTGCAGCTGATGCCCCTTCTCTCACTAGTCCCCGGGGGTCATGTCTCAGGCTCGTGTTAGGAACTATAAACTGTTATTGATTATTATTAATATTTAGCATGTTTGTGAAAATGTCTTTCCTCCAGTGTTATTAATCTGCTGTGTTAATAATACCCAGTCTCCTGTTCCAAGCTCTGGGGAGTGCTCAGTGAGTGGAATGACAATGAGACCAGAGACCTGAGCTGGCTAACATTTGTCAGGAGATGGGAATGTGGAATTCAAGGCCTCCTTTTGGAGTCATTTCCCCCTGTTCCTGGGCTTTATTCTCCTACTTCCACCAAGATCCAGGTCTTATCTGTTGAGCCCTATCTTGGTAGGTTTATTAAAGACCCAACTTCACTGTGTTCTTTATTGGAAACCAAACACTCATTTTGGGAGGAAAGGAAAAGTATAATAATAGTCACCAAATTTCTCTAACAAAACCCCTCCTTTTCTTTCTTTCTTTCTTCTTTCTTTCTTTCTTTCTTTCTTTCTTTCTTTCTTTCTTTCTTTCTTTCTTCTTCTTTCTTTTCTTTCTTTCTTTCTTGTCTGTCTTTCTTTCTATCTGTCTTTCTGTCTGTCTTTCTTTCTGTCTGTCTTTCTGTCTTTCTGTCTTTCTTTCTGTCTTTCTTTCTTTCTTTCTTTCTTTCTTTCTTTCTTTCTTCTTTCTTTCTTTCTTTGTCTTTCTTTCTTTCTTTCTTTCTTTCTTTCTTTCTTTCTTTTCTTTCTTTCTTTCTTCTTTCTTTCTTCTCTTTCTTCCTTCCTTCCTTCCTTCCTTCCTTCCTTCCTTCCTTCCTTCCTTCCTTCCTTTTTCCTTCCTTCCTTCCTTCCTTCCTTCCTTCCTTCCTTCCTTCCTTCCTTCCTTCCTTCCTTCCTTCCTTTCTTCTTCTTTCTTTCTTTCTTCTTTCTTTCTTTCTTTCTTTCTTTCTTCTTTCTTTCTTTCTTTCTTTCTTCTTTCTTTCTTTCTTTCTTTCTTTCTCTTTCTTTCTTTCTTTCTTTCTTTCTTTCTTCTTTCTTTCTTTCTTCTTTCTTTCTTTCTTTCTTTCTTTCTTTCTTTCTCTCTCTCTCTCTCTCTCTCTCTCTCTCTCTCTCTCTCTCTCTCTCTCTCTCTCTCTCAAGAATTAGGTCTCTAGGTTGGACCCCTTTGCATTTCCATGAAAAAAAATTTCCATTGAGTTAGGAAGTTTTTCCATGCTTTATCAAACTTGACAGCAAAGTATTTGTACAGAAAATACTTGGCTGGAAGAAAAAAGGCAATTATACGTTTCTTTTTTCTCTGGGAATCTGGGCTCTGCAAGATGTTGTCTGGGTTGACTTTTGTCACGACGGTGAACTGGGAGCAAACCAAGGCAGTTGACCCTTCCAAGAGGAGTCAAAATCCTTTGGGTAGTGCTAGAGGGCTGGAGGCCCTCGCAGGACCCCATGCAGGGAAGGTGGAACTCACTGACATCTTGGAGAGTTGCCTCTCTAGCAACCTCAAGTTCATTTTCCTTTTGGGGAGTCCAAACCCTTAGGCTGATAGACAGTCCTCTGAGATGGCAGGTAGGCTTCAGAGAAATGTGTGGGCAGGAGGATTGTCATTTCCTCTGAGGAATTTTCCTTTTTAGAAATCTATTCTTCTGTGATCGAATTTTTGTTCAAGAGCTACCACAAATCCTTTTGTGCTGGTTTCATTCTTTCTGTGGGCTCAAATAAAGGCTATCCTGTATTGAAGATATATTGGGAGCTGAGTGCTTGCCCAGGAATGGAGGAACCTTTGAACCATATCTGCAGAGACCAAGACACAAGCTAATTATCAGTTTCCCAGAGGAAACTCTTGGTAGGGGCAAATGAGGCAAATTCTGAGGTTCCCAGGGAAACCTGAGTGGGGGCAAAGTGATGCAAAGAGAGTCCTTGCTTAGGGTTTTGCTTTTTATTTATTTGTTTGGTTTTAGAAACCATTCTGATTGAACCTGGTGCATTAAAGCCAGAGCCTGAGTTTCTGCATTATGGGTTCTTTACATCTTTAATAGGATGTGCTGTCATAACTTAATTGGCATCTCCTTCCCCTCTCCCTCCTTCCATTCCCTCCCACTATTTCCTCCATCCAATTCCCATATGTGCAGTGATTTAGATGGTCTTTGTGAAATTTACGTGAGTCATGGATCTCTACTTATTTCTTTGGGGTTTTTGCTAAGATCTATCTATGTTCCATCCAAACAGAGGAAACATATAGATATCCCCCAGGACTGACTGCTTTGATGTGTTGTTGTTGTTGTTGGTGGTGGTGGTTTGTTTGTTTTCTTTTTTTTTAACCCTCACCTTCCATCTTAGAATCAATATTGTGTATTGGTTCTAAGGCAGAAGAGTGGTAAGGGCAGTGGGGATTAAGTGACTTGCCCAGGATCACACAACTAGGAAGTGTCTGAGGCCAGATTTGAACCCAAGATCTCCCATCTTTGGGTCTGACTCTCTATCCACTGAACTGCCTAGCTGCCCCTGTTTTGTTGTTGTTGTTGTTTTTAGCTGCTTTGACTTTTTTTTTTAAACCCTTACCTTCCATCTTGGAGTCAATACTGTGTATTGACTCCAAGGCAGAAGAGTGGTAAGGGCTAGGCAATGGGGGTCAAGTGACTTGCCCAGGGTCACACAGCTGGGAAGTATCTGAGGCCAGATTTGAACCTAGGACCTCCCATCTCTAGGCCTGACTCTCAATCCACTGAGCTACCCAGCTGCCCCCAGCTGCTTTTACTTTGTAAGAGGAACATTCAGTGTGTGTTGGCTCATTGGTCACAGAACCCCCCCAAAAGCCATTCTGAACTTGCCTAGTCTCCCAGTCCCCATGCCCCATCCCTTTGAAGTGTCAGGCATTGTGACTGGCTCCAAAATAAACCAAACATCACTTCTAGAATGTTTTAATAAGAATCGTGGATCTTAGTGATTCCTAAATTCAGGTAGATTGGACAAACATTTATTAATTGCCTACTATATGTAAGATGCTGGATGGGGCAGTGTGGATACACAAATGAAAAAGTAAGTAGCTTAGGGTCTAGCAAAGGAGACATAAGCATGTGTAGCACATTACATTAAGGCTTGCATCAAGGGATTTTTTTCTTTAACATTTTCTGATAATATAAATTATATATATATAGTATATATATATATATATATATATATATATATTCACAAGGGACCATAAGGTTGAGCTTAAGTCACTACTAAGTACAAGAATGTGCTAGAATGAGCTCAAATTGGCTCCGAAGAGCTGATTGTTAAATTTTCAGTGTGAACATTTACACTCCAGAAAACAGCCAATGCTACCAATCAGGGTTTAATATTTACCTGATTGTTTAGATTTTAGAAAGTGTTAGAGAGGGGCAACTAAATAGTTCAGTGGATAGAGTGCCAGGTCTGGAGATGAGAGGTCCTGGGTTCAAGTTGTGTCTTAGACTCTTCCTTGTGTGTGCCCCCGGGCAAGTTGCTTAACCCCAATTGCCTAGCCTTTATTGTTCTTTTGCCTTGGAACTGATACTTGTATTAATTCTTTTTTTTTTTTAACCCTTACCTTCCATCTTAGAATGAACACTAAGAACTGGCTCCAAGGAAGAAGTGCTATAAGGGCTAGGTAGTTGAGGTTAGGTGACTTGCCCAGTCACATACCTAAGACATATCTGAGATCAAATTTGAACCCAAGATCTTGTGTCTCTAGGCCTGGCTCTCTATTCATAACTACCTAGCTGACCCTACTTGTATTGATTCT